>NW_024427784.1:0-2500 GCF_017562075.2 Anopheles merus
GTTCTTAACTATTGGTCTTGATATGTGCGGGAGTTCCTTAAGGTTCTTCCTCCCGAGATCGTCACTATCTGGGACGTACATTAATTTGTACCTACATAGCGCACGCTTTTGTAGAGAGCATATCAAGACGTGAAAGGTTATGTGGAGAGGTCGAGTGCGCTGCTTACCAAACTTTGAACGCGGTAACTTGTACTCGGCCCGACATGGACACTTCCAAACCCAGGAATTGTGTTATATTCAGTTTTATACACGTAGAAACAGGATTTGGCCGTTCTTCCTATAAGTCTTGATATGTGCGGGGAGTTCCTTAAGGTTCTTCCTCCCAGAGATCGTCACTATCTGGGACGTACATTAATTTGTACCTGCATTAGCGCACGCTTTTGTAGAGAGCATATCAAGACGTGAAGGTTATGTTGGAGGTGAGTGCGCTGCTTACCAAACTTTGAACGCGGTAACTTGTACTCGGCACCGACATGGACACTTCCAACCCAAGAATGAGTTGTGAGTTTTACTAAGAGAACAGGTAATTGGCAGCGTTACCTATAATTCTTGATATGTGCGGGGAGTTCCTTAAGGTTCTTCCTCCCAGAGATCGTCACTATCTGGGACGTACATTAATTTGTACCTACATAGGCACACGCTTTTGTAGAGAGCATATCAAGACGTGAAGGTTATGTTGGAGGTTGAGTGCGCTGCTTACCAAACTTTGAACGCGGTAACTTGTACTCGGCACCGACATGGACACTTCCAAACCCAAGGAATGAGTTGTGAGTTTTACTAAGAGAAACAGGTATTGGCAGTTTACCTATAATTCTTGATATGTGCGGGGTTCCTTAAGGTTCTTCCTCCCAGAGATCGTCACTATCTGGGACGTACATTAATTTGTACCTATATAGCGCACGCTTTTGTAGAGGCATATCAAGACGTGAAGTGTTGTTGGAGGTCGAGTGCGCTGCTTACCAAACTTTGAACGCGGTAACTTGTACTCGGCACCGACATGGACACTTCCAAACCCAGGAATGAGTTGTGAGTTTTACTAAGAGAACAGGTAATTGGCAGCGTTACCTATAATTCTTGATATGTGCGGGGAGTTCCTTAAGGTCTTCCTCCCAGAGATCGTCACTATCTGGGACGTACATTAATTTGTACCTACATAGGCGCACGCTTTTGTAGAGAGCATATCAAGACGTGAAGTGTTATGTTGGAGGTCGAGTGCGCTGCTTACCAAACTTTGAACGCGGTAACTTGTACTCGGCACCGACATGGACACTTCCAAACCCAAGGAATGAGTTGTGAGTTTTACTAAGAGAAACAGGTAATTGGCAGCGTTACCTATATTCTTGATATGTGCGGGAGTTCCTTAAGGTTCTTCCTCCCGAGATCGTCACTATCTGGGACGTACATTAATTTGTACCTACATAGGCACACGCTTTTGTAGAGAGCATATCAAGACGTGAAGGGTTATGTTGGAGGTGAGTGCGCTGCTTACCAAACTTTGAACGCGGTAACTTGTACTCGGCACCGACATGGACACTTCCAAACCCAAGGAATGAGTTGTGAGTTTTACTAAGAGAACAGGTAATTGGCAGCGTTACCTATAATTCTTGATATGTGCGGGGAGTTCCTTAAGGTTCTTCCTCCCAGAGATCGTCACTATCTGGGACGTACATTAATTTGTACCTGCATAGCGCACGCTTTTGTAGAGAGCATATCAAGACGTGAAGGGTTATGTTGGAGGTCGAGTGCGCTGCTTACCAAACTTTGAACGCGGTAACTTGTACTCGGCACCGACATGGACACTTCCAAACCCAAGGAATGAGTTGTGAGTTTTACTAAGAGCAACAGTAATTGGCAGCGTTCCTATAATTCTTGATATGTGCGGGGAGTTCCTTAAGGTTCTTCCTCCCAGAGATCGTCCTATCTGGGACGTACATTATTTGTACCTACATTAGCGCACGCTTTTGTAGAGAGCATATCAAGACGTGAAGTGTTATGTTGGAGGTCGAGTGCGCTGCTTACCAAACTTTGAACGCGGTAACTTGTACTCGGCACCGACATGGACACTTCCAAACCCAAGGAATGAGTTGTGAGTTTTACTAAGAGAAATAGGATTGGCCGTTCTCACCTATAAGTCTTGATATGTGCGGGGAGTTCCTTAAGGTTCTTCCTCCCAGAGATCGTCACTATCTGGGACGTACATTAATTTGTACCTGCATTAGCGCACGCTTTTGTAGAGAGCATATCAAGACGGGACGTGTTGTGTTGGAGGTCGAGTGCGCTGCTTACCAAACTTTGAACGCGGTAACTTGTACTCGGCGCCGGCATGGACACGCCCAAACCCTAGTCTTGATGTGTGCGGGAAGTTCCTTAAGTTCTTCCTCCCAGAGATCGTCACTATCTGGGACGTACATTAATTTGTACCTACTCTAGCGCACGCTTTTGTAGAGAGCATATCAAGACGTCTCGTAAGAGACAACACTTGTACTTGTACAAGTTTGAG
>NW_024427784.1:7500-32500 GCF_017562075.2 Anopheles merus
TATTCAATAAACCCACATTTTTCGTGCGGAAATTAGCATCGCCTTCAGCGTTTTCCATTTAACTGCCTTTTGTGGATTTTATTTAAATATAATTAACTTACTCCCAATTTAAATTAGCATCACCTTCAGTGTCCCATTAATAAACCATTTGTTTAAATAAGCCTTCAGCATTTAAAATTGATTTAATTTTACTTAATTAAATTTATTTAGAATCACCTTCAGTGAAGAAAATAAATTGAAGCCTTCTGCAAATCAATTAATTAATAAATTTTATTTAAAAAAAAAAGTGCCTTAAGCAATATCATTTTGTAACGCCTTCAGCGCTTTCATTAAAAAAAACAGCTTTCGTCGACGACTTCGGCCGGAATCACTAGTGTTGTGTGTGTGTGAAAGTGAAGTGATTCCGTGTTTTGATAACTCCGATTGCTTTTTGTTCTAAGCCTTCTGCAATTTAATTTAATTCTACAAACCCACATTTGCCGTCGGGAATTTAGCATCGCCTTCAGCGTCTTTACCAAGTGCCTTCTGCAAACAAATTAAATAAATAATCAAGTTATATTAAATTAAATAAATAGAATTGCCTTCTGCAACTAAAACAAATATATTTTAATTAATTATTTAGCCTTTTGCACTTATAATTTATTCACAAAGAAATTCATTTGATTGCTTATTAGAATCGCCCTCAGCGCTTAAATACCTTTTCAAACCATTTAATTAACCTAGTTTAAATTTTATTATTAAAATTCACTTGCCAATTAAAATAAACTAAAGTAAAAGCATCGCCTTCAGCGTCTTATTTTAAATTAAACCTTCGGCATCAAGCATTCGTTGAGACTTCGGCCGGAATCACTAGTGGTGTGTGTGTGAAAAGTGAAGTGCAGTGTTCTCGTGTTGACTGCTCCGATTGCCATAAGCCTTCTGCATTTGATTTAATTAAAATCAATTAATTTATTTGCCTTTTTTTTAAATCCTTTTTTTTCCCATTGGGAAATTAGCATCGCCTTCAGCGTTGGAACAAAATTATTTTCAATAGTTGCCTTTTGCAAAATACTTCACAATTTATTATAAATATAATAAAAATTATTAAATAAACTGTTTGCCATAAATAAACCAAATTAATTAAATAAGCCTTCAGCAAATATATTTATTGAATTAAATTGCCCTCTGCAAAAAAAAACCAATTATTCAAATCCTATAAGACAATTATTATTAGCATCGCCTTCTGCGTTCAATTAATAAATTAATTAATTAAGCCTTCTGCAAATAAGCTTTCGTTGAGCGGTCCACGAGAATACTTGTGCTAAGTGTGTGTTGTGTTCGAGACTCCCGGTTCCATCTGTTCCAGCGACGAGAAACATCGAGAGTTTTCAAACCGGCAAATAGTTTAAAATTTTATAGTGTAGAATTTGAAATCCCATTCACAACCTAACCAAATCTCAATTAGTTCCCCAACTAAACCATTATTATATAAAACTGCATTTATTTTCTTATTTCGATTCTTTCTCCCCCTCAGCATTAAATTTCATATTAAATAAAAACTAACAGTAGAAATAGGCAAAAAATATATGACATAAATAATTCAAACCACCATTCGTAAAGTAGAATAATTCCAAACCCAGTAGAGCTAACCATTTAAATTTCAAAATCCATCCTAACAAAATTTCAAAACTCTCGTAAAGCTAACAAAATAATCTCCAATAACGGAGCATAGAGCAAGGTGACCGGAAACCCATTTTACCTGTAACCCGTAGCATAGCCAAAATAGAACGGGGGAAAATTCCCATTTTACCTGTAACGTTGAAGCACACACGTCTCCTCACGTAGTTTGTCACTTTTAAGCATTCCTAAATTTCATTCATTTCATTCATTTCATTCAAATCTCAAAATTTTGAAATAACTTTAACTCTGAAGAATTAAATTAACACATACAAAGCCTTCCGCGATAATAATAATTAAACCAGTCCAGTTACTTTCCGTTGGAATTTTTATTTTAACTTAAAATATTAAAATATTATTTATTATATTCAAATATTAATACGAAAATATCTTCATTTAAACAAGTCTCTTTATTAAAATTAATTAAACCGCCTTAAACACAATACAGCAAAATTAAATAAATTCCTCTTTAATACATTGCCTCATTATTGCAATAGCATACTTCAATTTCAAACCATCAATTTAATTTCACTCTACAATCGATCTGAATTCTTATATACATCTTAAAACTTAATATAAATTACGTCAAAATTCAATTTAACAAACTCAGTTGCTAAATTACAATTCTTCACTTTTTAAATTAATGGCAATACGTTCTCCCAATCCATAACCCTTTACAAGTAGAAATTTATTAAATCACGTATTTACTCCTTTTCTCCCGGTTTAAGCATTCCTAAACTTCATTCATTTCATTCATTTAATTCAAATCACAAATATTTAAATAAGTTAAACTCCAAAGAATTAAATCAACACATACGAAGCCTTCCGCTATAATAATTTATTTACACTAGTTCAATTCCTTTCCGTCGGCAAGTTATTTCAATTAAAATTCTTTTAATATTAATTCATTCTTTTCAAATTATTATTGATTTAAACAAGTTTTTCAAATAAACAAAAAATATTAAAAACGCCTTAAGCGAAATACATCAAATAAAAAAAAAAAATCTCAATTTTAATTCATTGCTTCATTATTGCCATAGCAAACTTTCATTTAAACCATCAATTTAATTTCTTAATACATCTTCCTACTTAATATAAATTATTTATAATTCAATTTTAATAACTCGTTTGCTTAAATTACAATTCTCCACCTTTTTAATTATTGACAATACGTTCTCTCCATCCAAAACCCTTAACAAGTAGAAGTTCATTAAATCACGTAGCTTTTTTTCCCCGGTTGTTTGCATGTCTTATAATAATTAATATTTCTTATTTGGAAAGTTGAGCAATAATTTAAAAAGATTTATATTAAAGCCCCATACCATTTTGACATTAAATTAAATAATTTGACACTTGCAATTGATTAATTAATTATACTCAACATTTAAATTAAATAAACTCACTTTTACTCAAGGGTTCTTAAATACTTTCATTAAATACTTTACTACTTTTATCTGCCGGCCCGATCCCACAAGAACGATTTAATAAACAATAACAAAAGATTAAAAAATCAATTAATACTTTTAAAGCCATACTCCATAAATAATTCTATATTAGTTGACTCAATATTTTAATTATCCATGCAGACCTCATATTCAATTTAAACTAAATCCTATTTTATTATTGCTTTGCTTATCATTATATTCATTCAAAGTAGAACTCTATATTTAAATTTAAAGTATCCATCCTAACAAAATTTCAAAACTCTCGTAAAGCTAACAAAATAATCTCCAATAACGGAGCATAGAGCAAGGTGACCGGAAACCCATTTTACCTGTAACCCGTAGCATAGCCAAAATAGAACGGGGAAAATTCCCATTTTACCTGTAACGTTGAAGCACACACGTCTCCTCACGTAGTTTGTCACTTTTAAGCATTCCTAAATTTCATTCATTTCATTCATTTCATTCAAATCTCAAATTTTGAAATAACTAAAATTCTGAAGAATTAAATTTAATACACCAAGCCTTCCGCGATAATAATAATATTTACACTAGTTCAGTTACTTTCCGTTGGCAATTTTATTTCAATTAAATCATTTAAATATTATTTATTCTTTATAAATATATATACAAATATATATTATTTAAACAAGTCATTCATTTAATAATATATTGACATCGCCTTCAGCGCAATAATACACAAATATATATTCTTGCTTTTAATTTCATTGCTTCATCATTTTTAAGCATAATTTCCATTACAAGCCATTTAAATCATTTCCCTTAACACCCAATATTAATTCCACTTGACATTAGTTTCAATCTAAATTCATTTCCAAATAGAAATTTTATTTAATCACGTAGTTATTATTTTCATCCCGGTCCTCTGCATGTTTATTAAAAATAATTAGTTTTTCGATTTGAATAGTTTTTAAATTAATTAAATAGATTTATTTACATTATCAAATTAACAGCTGACCACTTGACATCAAACGTTGACACATTATCAATTGACAGCTCAATATTTCTGACAAGTGACGTCACGTCGACATTTAATTGGTTGACAGTTATTACTTAAATTAATTAACAGTCGTAACGGAAAAATTTAATAATATTCAAACATTTAATTAAATTTAACTCACTTTTGCTTAAAAATTCTAAATTATTTAAATAAAATAATTCATATAAATAAATTTTTGCTAGCATCCTTAATAATTAACATATTTACATTATTAATATCCAAAATCACTCGATTGACAATAGAAATTTATAAATTAAACTCCTAATTTTTTTGAATAATCATCATAACAGTTGAAACATTTCTTTTAAATATCCACATAGAAATTATATTCGATTTAAATTAATTATTATTAATTCCTTGCCGATTTCTAACATCTTCATATTTAATTAAACCGTTTGGTTAGATTTATATCAGCACTCTTGACATAAAACGTCATTTTCATTGACAATAAACAATTCTGACATCTTTTTACACCTGACATTGACATTAAATAGACTGACAGCTTTTTTAATAAAACAATCTAATTTTCAATTTATTAAGCTTGATACCTTATTAAATAATTATCGGAATTCCTTCCCCCCTTCTTACCACTCAAAAAAAAAAAAAGAGCACCTTTCACTTTTATTTAACTTATATCCAATCTTAATTACCCTATATTTATGACTAATCTTGCTAATCTTAAAATTAACTCAATTTAAATTTCCTTGTTTGTTACAATATTATAATTTTTAAAATAGCTTCTGTTTAATTTAATAACAACGTGACATTAAATTTTCGACCTTAGACAATTGACCCTAGACAATTGACAACCAATAATAGTTTTTTCAATTGACACTTAATCAGGCCTGACAAATTAATTAATTACGTGACTGACATTTACATTAAACGTTCAATAACACCGACAAAAAACTATTGACAGTTTATATACAGCGCGAAATCTATTGACATCTCGCGTCAAAACACGACAATTATTTTAATTTTCCGTCTTAATTATAATAACTTAACATTAAAATCTCGCTTATTTAACACCTTGTAGTTACATTATCCCAAAAGTAGCCTAAATTATTCAATCAATTAATTAAATTTGCCAGTCCCCTTAGAAAATCAGTAGACAGTCATAAATAACTCTATAGAAATTAACCATAGAAATTAACGGTAGAAAAATGGTGATGAACACACGCTCCACTTTACTTCGTAGAAATAGTCCCTCGAAGGCAGGAACCAGTAGATATTCCACCCGCCGTAGCTCACTGGGAACGATGTCCCCGTCTAAGGCTTCGGCCACCAGCTTTGGTAGACGGGCATCAACAAACCAGCTGATAGCCCCCAAGGCGATGGCACCTGCCTTACGAAGAGCTTCTTCGGTAGAGGTGGAGGGGAAAGCAAAAAGGGTATCTGTTCTCCCGCAGATCGCGGAAGACAGCCAAGGGGAGGGTTCCAAGGCAGGGCAAACATATGACAGGAAATTTTTTGCAACTGCATATCCAGCAGATTCCACCCCATGGGCCCATTGCAAAAAGCAAAACATGAGCTCATGCTGTTTATCAGGGACACCGTGAAGCACAGGGCTATTTTAGCGAAAACGCCCCAATTTTCTGATTGGGAACAGCGTATAGGCTCAGTATTAGCCCTGTTGCACAACCTTCCAGCATTTTGGCTAGGGGAGGCCGGGTCAGGAATTGATGTGGGAACGGGAACAGAGGATCTTTTGGTGGAGGATCCGGTTGTGGAGCAAGACTTGGGGCCTTTGGCAGGACCCAATCAAGAGCAGCAACCGGTTTCCATTCCCTTGAATGAGTCTGACATCACCAAATTCTTCACTGTTTTTGGGGGAATCATGCGGGAGATGTATGACATAATAGTTAGGGAAAACGAGGCCAAGACAGCAGGAAATAAGGAACAGGGACAACAGTTGGCGGGTCACGGAGGGAAAAATAGCAAGAAAAAGGGAAAGGGTGGGAAGGGGGAAAATAGTAAGGTTGTTGCGGCAGAGGAACCGTTGGCAGGGGAAATTTTTTCAAGTGACCAGGGATCTGGACCACAAGGGGGCAAGAGGGGGCGCAAGAATGGCGGACGGTAAAGGGGAAGACTGCCGTGCGCCGGGAGAGGAGGAAGAGGAAGAAGCAGCGTGAAGCTGAGCAAGCAGCCAGCCTCGCCGCAAATACCCAACCTTCTGCTCCCCAACCCAAGCAAAAGCCGGCACCTGCCTTTAATCCCAGGGCCGGCAGAATGCCAAACGCCATTGAACTTGAATCAATTGGGGGATTCAAGTACGCGGACATGATGCCAATCCTTAGGGAAACGGTGAAAAAGGAGGATGTGCAGAGAATTCGCACAAACTTCAAGGGTCATCTACTCCTGGAATTAGCACCATTGTCGCACCAGGAAACGATGACCCTTTGGAGAGAGGTGTCCAAGGCTCTTGAGGGCAAAGCCAAATGCCGACCGCGGACACCCTCAGTGCGGGTGAACTGCACCAACATTCCGCCTGGCACTTCATCCGAAGAAATTTCTTCGGAAATGAGTGCCGCGTTGGGCGTTGAAATTTTCAGCGACCAAATCACGACCGTAAAAACGCATTACGGTACGTTGGTCGCATTTTTCGATTGCCCAGCTATAGCGGTCACCGACCAGGCCCTTGCGAGGCAATACACGGTTGGTTTCAGCAAATGCTGCAGGCTTCGGCTATTGGAACGCCGGCGGCAATGCTACCGGTGCTACGAATACGGGCATACTGCTGCCCGCTGCCGTGGCAAGGACCGTAGTAGCAAATGCCACCGTTGCGCAGAAGATAAGCACGAGGGACCGTGCACTAGGGAGCGGAAGTGCTTGGGATGCCAGGGCCCGGATGCAATCGGGCACTCGCTGGGCCAGCGCAGTTGCCGCTACTTTGGAAAGGTAACCCCACAGCCCAGTCATGATTAGAGTGTTCCAACAGAACCTCAATCATGACCAAATGGCACAAGACTTGCTTTTGCAAAGTGCTCGTGCCGAGGGTTGTGATATTTTGATTCTCTCGGACCCCTATTGGGTGCCGAGTAATAACAGCAATTGGGTTACCGATACCACTGGCCGGGTTGCAGTGGTATCAGTTGGGGATTATCCTTTTCAGCGCATCATTGACAACCAACGCGAGGACTTCGTTGTGGTCG
The DNA here is from genome assembly GCF_017562075.2 of Anopheles merus. Lineage (NCBI taxonomy): Eukaryota > Metazoa > Arthropoda > Insecta > Diptera > Culicidae > Anopheles > Anopheles merus. The sequence continues at coordinate 14,772 of NW_024427784.1, forward strand.
AGATGCGGGGAATTGTTTTCTGCTCCGTTTACCTACCACCCGTGGGTTCCGATTTGACTGTCGAGGAATACAAACGCAAATGGACCGAAATTGTGTCTGTACTCCCACGGAATCGGGACACCGTGATCGGGGGTGACGTAAACGCCTGGTCAGGTGCATGGGGGATGGAGCGAAGGCCAAACGATGGGGAAAGGGTATCTAGGGGGGGAGTTGTGATGGACGCGGCGGCTGCTTTGGGATTGGTTCTCCTAAACCAGGGCAACCAGAGCACTTGGATGGGGGGAAATGGCCGCAACTCCATAGTGGACGTGTCGTTTTGCAGCCCCTCTTTGGTAGGGGAAAATAATTGGCGCGTTTGTGACGAAACCCCAAGTGACCACAATACTATTAAGTTTGTGGTCGGCAGGGTTCCGAGACAGCGTGCCAATAACGTGGGACACTCAGCAGTGAATGGGGGAAGGTGGTCCACAAGATTCTTCGACAAGGATTTGTTCGTTGAAATCTTGAGGGACCAGGACATTTTTGGGCATGTTGCTACGGCAGAGGAGCTGACCCAGGCCATTACGGTGGCTTGTGACGGCACCATGCCTAGGACAACCCCCAAGGCGACAGGGCCGGCGTCCAGTTTATTGGTGGACGTCCGAGATTGATCGGTTGCGCAGCCATTTTCATGGAATGAAACGGCGGTTCAACCGGGCCCGGACCGAGGAGCAGCGCGAGGAAAGGCGTCAAATGAAGTCGGACGCACGCGCTGCCCTGGAACGGGCCGTCAAGCTCAGCAAGGACCAACACAAGCAGGATCTGCCGGAACAATTGGAACCGCACGGCTTTGGCCCTGCGTACCAAATCCGCAAGCAGCAGTGGGAAGGAGCTCGGGTTCCGATGGAACGGGATGCTAATAAGCTCCAGTTCATCGTGAATGAGCTCTTTCCCGAGCGTCCCCCGATGGAGTGGCCCGAGACGGAAGTAGGTGGGGATCCGATGGATCCGGTCTCGGAGGAGGAGTTGGCGGAAGAGTTGAAGGAGATTGCCCGCTCACTCAACCCCAAGAAAGCTCCGGGGACGACAATATTCCGAATATGGCTGCAGCTGCGGCAATTATGGCTTTTCCTGCCGTTTTTGCCAAAAGCTATAAGCAGCTACTGGAGGCAGGCACTTTCCCCGACGCATGGAAGCGGCAGCAACTGGTGCTGCTTACCAAGTCGGGGAAACCACCTGGGGAGCCCTCGTCATACCGGCCCATTTGCTTGCTGAGTGTGTTGGGGAAAATTTTGGAGCGGTTGATTCAGCGGAGGCTGACAACCCACCTAGAGTCAACGGGGGGACTTTCGGATGCCCAATACGGTTTCCGTAAAGGGCGTTCGACCGTGGATGCCATCACTCGGGTGATGGATAACGGGAAAGTCGCTCTTGATAAAAAGCGAAAGGGGGATCGCCTCTGTGCGGTGGTAACGGTGGACGTCCGGAATGCCTTCAACTCGGCAAACTGGACAGCGATCGGCCAAGCTCTGCAGCGTAAAAACACTCCGCCTTATTTGCAGGCGTTGCTGCGGAACTATTTTATTGGCCGAACGCTCCACTACGATACGGATGAAGGAGTAGTGTCGAGGACTGTATCTGCTGGCGTTCCTCAGGGTTCGGTTCTAGGACCAACACTGTGGAACGTCATGTATGACGACCTACTCCGCTTGCCGCTCGAAGGACTACGAGCGGACATCATCGGGTTTGCTGACGACGTGGCCTTCACATTTTTGGGAAGGACCACGGAACAGGTCAGCGCGTTAGCAACGGCTAACCTGGAGAGGATCGAGCGGTGGTTGCAAGGAGTCGGTTTGGAACTTGCCCACCAAAAGACCGGTTCATGATCTTTTGTACCCATCATGTCCCGCAGCTCGCAGAGCTACAAGCGGGCGGTCACTCGATCCAATCCACGGAAACGCTGAAATACCTGGGAGTGGACCTCTGCCGCAAACAGCACCACAGCCGGCATCTGGAGAGGGTGGTCAATAAGGCTTCACGGATTACGAATGCCTTGACCTGCCTGATGCCGAATAAGCGTGGTCCTAAGAGCCGCAGTAGGAGACAGCTCGTAAACGTCGGCAACAGTATCATCCGATACGGAGTTGCCACCTGGGGGCGATGGGTCTTAGACAAGGAGACCCATCGCAAATCGGTCCAAAGGGCGCATCGACCGGGGGCTCTCCGAGTCGCCAGCGCCTTCCAGACCGTATCCTATGATGCCGCTTGCGTTGTCGCCAACACCACCCCGTTAGTCCTCCTCATGCAGGAGGATATCCGCTGCCACGACGAAAAGGTAGCGAGTGGTGGCGTTCAATCGGACATACGGAAGCGACAACGGGAGGAAACGATGAGGCGCTGGCAGGACCAGTGGACCACGGGTGCAGGGCAACCAGGAGCACCAGGATTGAAGACGAGGAGACTGATCCCAGACATTAATCTCTGGGTCAGCCGCAAGCATGGGGAAGTCGACTTTTTCCTCACCCAGCTCCTCACGGGGCACGGGTTCTTGCGCTCCTATTTCGTCGAGAAAGGCATCCTGGATGGCTCGCCCAACTGCCCGAATGTGCGGACGCCGTGGAAGACGTGGAACACGTGCTGTTCCACTGTCCACGGTTCGATCGGATCCGGAACGAGATGCAGCAGCGGTGCCATTCCCGAGTAACAATGGATAACATTGTCTCGGAAATGTGCGCCCGCAGCGATACGTGGGAGGCCGTCCGCGCCGCCGCCAGGACAATCTTCTCCACTCTCCAAGCGAGATGGGATGTCGAGCGTCCACCAACGGCAAGGCGACGCAGGCGGGCCAGACGGCGGGCGAGGGACGCAAATGGCGGTCCTTCAGGCCCTGCGGCACGGCAACAACCCGTGCCACAAGGGCCACCGTAAGCTGGAAAGTTACTAATCTTTCTTCTTTCCTTTCGTTTCTTTCCAGCTTTCTTTTTCTCTTCTCTCTTCTATTTTCAGCTGTTTCTATCTCTTTTCTGTTTTCTTGTTTCCTCTATCCAAATTTCATTTCAGGAGAACTGCCTTACGTGCTTGGAGTGGTGACCAACGATGCAGACCCCCCATTGCCCACCCGAAGTGTGGGCGATAGGATCACAGGGACCGCGTCGCACCACGGAAAGCAGCGTAATAAGCAGCATCAGCAGACCAGATCGCCGCAGAAGATGCGTCGTGAGCCAGGGTGCAACCGCACACACGACTCCGCATGAAGTAATACGCACCACAGCGTACCGGCCGGGTTGGGTAAGTCGGAGAGGGGGATGGAATATGCTCACTCTTCGTTAACAAAAAAAAAAAAAAAAAAAAAAAAAAAAAAAAAAAAAAAAAAAAAAAAAAAAAAAAAAAAAAAAAAAAAAAAAAGGTAGCCAAATGCCGAGACATCATCGGACAGCCGAACGGAGCAGACGTGTTCTCACCTCGCTCCCGCTCGACACCAGAGTTCTACCGAACATTTATACCCGGAGGCCCCGCCGCTACGGTATAAATTTGCTCGGTGCTCTGCTCATCCGCTCAGTCTTCTTCCAGCCTTCGAGACGGCGTTACGCTGCCCAAATACCCAGCGATCAGTGATTTTGTGTGTGTGTGTGTGTGTGAAAGTGTCAGTATTCTTTTAACCGTTGACGAGGAAGGTCGTGCTTCTGCTAGTCTCAGTTTTTAGAGTGCTTGATACAGTGTGTGTGTGTGTGTGCAGTGTGGTGCAGTGTGGTGCAGTGTTCCGTGTTAACAATTCCAACCGCTATTAGCATCGCCTTCTGCGTTTAATATTTTAATTATTCTGCCGTCGGCCTTTTTCCCGTCGGCATTTTAGCATCGCCTTCTGCGTTAATTATTTTAATTATTTTGCCGTCGGCTTTTTTTCCGTCGGCATTTTAGCATCACCTTCTGTGTATTTTATTTATTTTTTGCCGTCGGCTTTTTCCCGTCGGCATTTAGCATCACCTTCTGTGTATTTTATTTATTTCTTTTTTGCCGTCGGCTTTTTTCCCGTTGGCATTTTAGCATCACCTTCTGTGTATTTTTATTTATTTTTTTTTTTGCCGTCGGCTTTTTCCCGTCGGCATTTAGCATCACCTTCTGTGTATTTATTTATTAATTATTTTGCCGTCGGCTTTTTTTCCCGTCGGCATTTTAGCATCACCTTCTGTGTATCTATTTAATTTATTATTTTGCCGTCGGCTTTTTTCCCGTCGGCATTTTAGCATCACCTTCTGTGTATTTTATTTATTTCTTTTTGCCGTCGGCTTTTTCCCGTCGGCATTTTAGCATCACCTTCTGTGTATTAAAAATAAAATTTTATTTTTTGCCATCGGCTTTTTTCCGTCGGCATATTTGCAATTTAAAATTTTAAAATAATTAAGCTTTGGAATTGTTAACCGGTACTGTAAGTGCCACGTGTGAGTGAAGTGAAGTGATTCCGTGTCTTGATAACTCCGATTGCCATTTTTGTTAAGCCTTCTGCAAAAAATAATAATTCAAAAAAAACCCACATTTGCCGTCGGGAAATTAGCATCGCCTTCAGCGTTTGAATTAACTGCATTTTGCGATTTTTATTATTTTTTTAATATCTATTTCTTTAACTTTCCATTAATTACAATTAGCATCACCTTCAGTGCCAATTATTATACATTTATTTTTAAAAGCCTTCTGCAATAAACAAAGATTTAAATTGCCCTTGTTTAATATATTAGAATCACCTTCAGTGTATTACAAAAGAGAAAGCCTTCTGCATATTTACATATAAATTAATAATTTTCTTTCGATTATTTTATTTAAAAGTGCCTTAAGCAATTAAATAAATTTTAGCATCGCCTTCTGCGCATCTTTTTTAATAAGCTCTCGTTGACGACTTCGGCCGGAATCACTAGTGTTGTGTGTGTGTGTGTGTGTGTGTGTGAAAAAGTGAAGTGAAGTGATTCCGTGTCTTGATAACTCCGATCGCCCTTTGCATTAAGCCTTCTGCAATTAACAATTTATTCAATAAACCCACATTTTTCGTGCGGAAATTAGCATCGCCTTCAGCGTTTTCCATTTAACTGCCTTTTGTGGATTTTATTTAAATATAATTAACTTACTCCCAATTTAAATTAGCATCACCTTCAGTGTCCCATTAATAAACCATATGTTTTAAATAAGCCTTCAGCATTTAAAATTGATTTAATTTTACTTAATTAAACTTATTTAGAATCACCTTCAGTGAAGAAAATAAATTGAAGCCTTCTGCAAATCAATTAATTAATAAAATTATTTAAAAAAAAAAGTGCCTTAAGCAATATCATTTTGTAACGCCTTCAGCGCTTTCATTAAAAAAAAACAGCTTTCGTCGACGACTTCGGCCGGAATCACTAGTGTTGTGTGTGTGTGTGTGTGTGAAAGTGAAGTGATTCCGTGTTTTGATAACTCCGATTGCTTTTTGTTCTAAGCCTTCTGCAATTTTAATTTAATTCTACAAACCCACATTTGCCGTCGGGAATTTAGCATCGCCTTCAGCGTCTTTACCAAGTGCCTTCTGCAAACAAATTAAATAAATAATCAAGTTATATTAAATTAAATAAATAGAATTGCCTTCTGCAACTAAAACAAATATATTAAATAAATTATTTAGCCTTTTGCACTAATAATTTATTCACAAAGAAATTCATTTGATTGCTTATTAGAATCGCCCTCAGCGCTTAAATACCTTTTCAAACCATTTAATTAACCTAGTTTAAATATTAAAATTTTAATTTACTCGCCAATTTCAATAAATTAATAGTAAAAGCATCGCCTTCAGCGTCTTATTTTAAATTAAACCTTCTGCATCAAGCATTCGTTGAGACTTCGGCCGGAATCACTAGTGTGTGTGTGTGAAAAGTGAAGTGCAGTGTTCTCGTGTTGACTGCTCCGATTGCCATAAGCCTTCTGCATTTGATTTAATTAAAATCAATTAATTTAATTTGCCTTTTTTTTAAATCCTTTTTTTTCCCATTGGGAAATTAGCATCGCCTTCAGCGTTGGAACAAAATTATTTTCAATAGTTGCCTTCTGCAAAATACTTCACAATTTATTATAAATTTAAAAAAATTATAAAATAAACTGTTTGCCTTAAATAAACCAAATCAATTACATAAGCCTTCAGCAAATATATTTATTGAATTAAACTGCCCTCTGCAAAAAAAAAAAACCAATTATTCAAATCCTATAAGACAATTATTATTAGCATCGCCTTCTGCGTTCAATTAATAAATTAATTAATTAAGCCTTCTGCAAATAAGCTTTCGTTGAGCGGTCCACGAGAATACTTGTACTAAGTGTGTGTTGTGTTCGAGACTCCCGGTTCCATCTGTTCCAGCGACGAGAAACATCGAGAGTTTTCAAACCGGCAAATAGTTTAATTTTTATAGTGTAGAATTTGAAATCCCATTCACAACCTAACCAAATCTCAATTAGTTCCCCAACTAAACCATTATTATATAAAACTGCATTTATTTTCTTATTTCGATTCTTTCTCCCCCTCAGCATTAAATTTCATATTAAATATAAAACTAACAGTAGAAATAGGCAAAAAATATATTACATAAATAATTCAAACCACCATTCGTAAAGTAGAATAATTCCAAACCCAGTAGAGCTAACCATTTAAATTTCAAAATCCATCCTAACAAAATTTCAAAACTCTCGTAAAGCTAACAAAATAATCTCCAATAACGGAGCATAGAGCAAGGTGACCGGAAACCCATTTTACCTGTAACCCGTAGCATAGCCAAAATAGAACGGGGGAAAATTCCCATTTTACCTGTAACGTTGAAGCACACACGTCTCCTCACGTAGTTTGTCACTTTTAAGCATTCCTAAATTTCATTCATTTCATTCATTTCATTCAAATCTCAAAATTTTGAAATAACTTTAACTCTGAAGAATTAAATTAACACATACAAAGCCTTCCGCGATAATAATAATAAACCAGTCCAGTTACTTTCCGTTGGAAATTTTATCTTAACTTAAAATATTTAAATATTATTTATTATATTCAAATATTAATACGAAAATATCTTCATTTAAACAAGTCTCTTTATTAAAATTAATTAAACCGCCTTAAACACAATACAGCAAAATTAAATAAATTCCTCTTTAATACATTGCCTCATTATTGCAATAGCATACTTCAATTTCAAACCATCAATTTAATTTCACTCTACAATCGATCTGAATTCTTATATACATCTTAAAACTTAATATAAATTACGTCAAAATTCAATTTAACAAACTCAGTTGCTAAATTACAATTCTTCACTTTTTAAATTAATGGCAATACGTTCTCCCAATCCATAACCCCTTACAAGTAGAATTTATTAAATCACGTATTTACTCCTTTTCTCCCGGTTTAAGCATTCCTAAACTTCATTCATTTCATTCATTTAATTCAAATCACAAATATTTAAATAAGTTAAACTCCAAAGAATTAAATCAACACATACAAAGCCTTCCGCTATAATAATTTTATTTACACTAGTTCAATTCCTTTCCGTCGGCAAGTTATTTCAATTAAAATTCTTTTAATATTAATTCATTCTTTTCAAATTATTATTGATTTAAACAAGTTTTTCAAATAAACAAAAAATATTAAAAACGCCTTAAGCGAAATACATCAAATAAAAAAAAAAATCTCAATTTTAATTCATTGCTTCATTATTGCCATAGCAAACTTTCATTTAAACCATCAATTTAATTTTTAATACATCTTCCTACTTAATATAAATTAATTTATAATTCAATTTTAATAACTCGTTTGCTTAAATTACAATTCTCCACCTTTTAATTATTGACAATACGTTCTCTCCATCCAAAACCCCTTAACAAGTAGAAGTTCATTAAATCACGTAGCTTTTTTTCCCCGGTTGTTTGCATGTCTTATAATAATTAATATTTCTTATTTGGAAAGTTGAGCAATAATTTAAAAAGATTTATATTAAGCCCCATACCATTTTGACATTAAATTAAATAATTTGACACTTGCAATTGATTAATTAATTATACTCAACATTTAAATAAATAAACTCACTTTTACTCAAGGGTTCTTAAATACTTTCATTAAATACTTTACTACTTTTATCTGCCGGCCCGATCCCACAAGAACGATTTAATAAACAATAACAAAAGATTAAAAATCAATTAATACTTTTAAAGCCATACTCCATAAATAATTCTTATATTAGTTGACTCAATATTTTAATTATCCATGCAGACCTCATATTCAATTTAAACTAAATCCTATTTTATTATTGCTTTGCTTATCATTATATTCATTCAAAGTAGAACTGAATATTTAAATTTAAAGTATCCATCCTAACAAAATTTCAAAACTCTCGTAAAGCTAACAAAATAATCTCCAATAACGGAGCATAGAGCAAGGTGACCGGAAACCCATTTTACCTGTAACCCGTAGCATAGCCAAAATAGAACGGGGAAAATTCCCATTTTACCTGTAACGTTGAAGCACACACGTCTCCTCACGTAGTTTGTCACTTTTAAGCATTCCTAAATTTCATTCATTTCATTCATTTCATTCAAATCTCAAAATTTTGAAATAACTAAAATTCTGAAGAATAAAATTAATACACCAAGCCTTCCGCGATAATAATAATATTTACACTAGTTCAGTTACTTTCCGTTGGCAATTTTATTTCAATTAAATCATTTAAATATTATTTTATTCTTTATAAATATATAACAAATATATATAATTTAAACAAGTCATTCAATTAATAATATATTGACATCGCCTTCAGCGCAATAATACACAAATATATATTCTTGCTTTTAATTTCATTGCTTCATCATTTTTAAGCATAATTTCCATTACAAGCCATTTAAATCATTTCCCTTCACACCCAATATTAATTCCACTTGACATTAGTTTCAATCTAAATTCATTTCCAAATAGAAATTTATTTAATCACGTAGTTATTATTTTCATCCCGGTCCTCTGCATGTTTATTAAAAATAAATTAGTTTTTCGATTTGAATAGTTTTTAAATTAATTAAATAGATTTATTTACATTATCAAATTAACAGCTGACCACTTGACATCAAACGTTGACACATTATCAAATTGACAGCTCAATATTTCTGACAATTGACGTCGCTTCGACATTTTAATTGGTTGACAGTTATTACTTAAATTAATTAACAGTCGTAACGGAAAAATTTAATAATATTCAAACATTTAATTTAAATTTAACTCACTTTTGCTTAAAAATTCTAAATTATTAAATTAAAATAATTCATATAAATAATTTTTTTGCTGGCATCCTTAATAATTAACATATTTACATTATTAATATCCAAAATCACTTGATTGACAAAAGAAATTTTAAATTAAACTCCTAATTTTTTTTTGAATAATCATCATAACAGTTGAAATATTTCTTTTAAATATCCACATAGAAATTATATTCGATTTAAATTAATTATTATTAATTCCTTGCCGATTTCTAACATCTTCATATTTAATTAAACCGTTTGGTTAGATTTATATCAGCACTCTTGACATAAAACGTCATTTTCATTTGACAATAAACAATTCTGACATCTTTTTTACACCTGACATTGACATTAAATAGACTGACAGCTTTTAAATAAAACAATCTTAATTTTCAATTTATTAAGCTTGATACCTTATAAAATAATTATCGGAATTCCTTCCCCCCTTCTTACCACTCAAAAAAAAAAAAAGCCCCCTTCACTTTTATTTAACTTAAATCCAATCGAAATTACCTTATACACTCTCTCAATGTATTCTTTGACATTTAAATAATTGATGCTATTCATTTATGACTAATCTTGCTAAATTAAACTAACTCAAATTAAATTTCCTTGTTTGTTACAATATTATAATTTTTAAAATAGCTTCTGTTTAATTTAATAACAAACGTGACATTAAATTTTCGACCTTTGACAATTGACCCTAGACAATTGACAACCAATAATAATTTGTTCAATTGACACTTAATCAGGCCTGAAAAAATAATTAATTACGTGACTGACATTTACATTAAACGTTCAATAACACCGACAAAAAAAAACTATTGACAGTTTATATACAGCGCGAAATCTATTGACATCTCGAGTCAAAACACGACAATTATTTTAATTTTCCTTTTTAATTATCATAAATTAACATTAAAATCCCTCCTGAATCGACACTCCGTAGTTACATCATCCCAAAGTATCCTAAATTATTCAATCAATTAATTAAAATTTGCCAGTCCCTTTAGAAAATCAGTAGACAGTCATAAATAACTCCATAGAAATTAACCATAGAAATTAACGGTAGGAAAATGGTGATGAATACACGCTCCACTTTACTTCGTAGAAATAGTCCCTCAAAGGCAGGAACCAGTAGATATTCCACCCGCCGTAGCTCACTGGGAACGATGTCCCCGTCTAAGGCTTCGGCCACCAGCTTTGGTAGACGGGCATCAACAAACCAGCTGATAGCCCCAAGGCGATGGCACCTGCCCTACGAAGAGCTTCTTCGGTAGAGGTGGAGGGGAAAGCAAAAAGGGTATCTGTTCTCCCGCAGATCGCGGAAGACAGCCAAGGGGAGGGTTCCAAGGCAGGGCAAACATATGACAGGAAATTTTTCGCAACTGCATATCCAGCAGATTCCAATCCCATGGGCCCATTGCAGAAAGCAAAACATGAGCTCATGCTGTTTATCAGGGACACCGTGAAGCACAGGGCTATTTTAGCAAAAACGCCCCAATTTTCTGATTGGGAACAGCGTATAGGCTCAGTATTAGCCCTGTTGCACAACCTTCCAGCATTTTGGCTAGGGGAGGCCGGGTCAGGAATTGATGTGGGAACGGGAACAGAGGATCTTGTGGTGGAGGATCCGGTTGTGGAGCAAGACTTAGGGCCTTTGGCAGGCCCTAATCAGGATCAGCAACCGGGTTCCATTCCCTTGAATGAGTCGGACGTCACCAAATTCTTCACTGTTTTTGGGGGAATCATGCGGGAGATGTATGACATAATAGTTAGGGAAAACGAGGCCAAGACAGCAGGAAATAAGGAACAGGGACAACAGTTGGCAGGTCAAGGAGGGAAAAATAGCAAGAAAAAGGGAAAGGGTGGGAAGGGGGAAAATAGTAAGGTTGTTGCGGCAGAGGAACCGTTGGCAGGGGAAATTTTTCAAGTGACCAGGGATCTGGACCACAAGGGGGGCAAGAGGGGGCGCAAGAATGGCGGACGGTAAAGGGAAAGACTGCCGTGCGCCGGGAGAGGAGGAAGAGGAAGAAGCAGCGTGAAGCTGAGCAAGCAGCCAGCCTCGCCGCAAATACCCAACCTTCTGCTTCCCAACCCAAGCAAAAGCCGGCACCTGCCTTTAATCCCAGGGCTGGCAGAATGCCAAATGCCATTGAACTTGAATCAATTGGGGGATTCAAGTACGCGGACATGATGCCAATCCTTAGGGAAACGGTGAAAAAGGAGGATGTGCAGAGAATCCGCACAAACTTCAAGGGTCATCTACTCCTGGAATTAGCACCATTGTCGCACCAGGAAACGATGACCCTTTGGAGAGAGGTGTCCAAAGCTCTTGACGGCAAAGCCAAATGCCGACCGCGGACACCCTCAGTGCGGGTGAACTGCACCAACATTCCGCCTGGCACTTCATCCGAAGAAATTTCTTCGGAAATGAGTGCCGCGTTGGGCGTTGAAATTTTCAGCGACCAAATCACGACCGTAAAAACGCATTACGGTACGTTGGTCGCATTTTTCGATTGCCCAGCAATAGCGGTCACCGACCAGGCCCTTGCGAGGCAGTACACGGTTGGTTTCAGCAAATGCTGCAGGCTTCGGCTATTGGAACGCCGGCGGCAATGCTACCGGTGCTACGAATACGGGCATACTGCTGCCCGCTGCCGTGGCAAGGACCGTAGTAGCAAATGCCACCGTTGCGCAGAAGATAAGCACGAGGGTCCGTGCACTAGGGAGCGGAAGTGCTTGGGATGCCAGGGTCCGGATGCAATCGGGCACTCGCTGGGCCAGCGCAGTTGCCGCTACTTTGGAAAGGTAACCCCACAGCCCAGTCATGATTAGAGTGTTCCAACAGAACCTCAATCATGACCAAATGGCCCAAGACTTGCTTTTGCAAAGTGCTCGTGCCGAGGGTTGTGACATTTTGATTCTCTCGGACCCCTATTGGGTGCCGAGTAATAACAGCAATTGGGTTACCGATACCACTGGCCGGGTTGCAGTGGTATCAGTTGGGGATTATCCTTTTCAGCGCATCATTGACAACCAACGCGAGGACTTCGTTGTGGTCGAGATGCGGGGAATTGTTTTCTGCTCCGTTTACCTACCACCCGTGGGTTCCGATTTGACTGTCGAGGAATACAAACGCAAATGGACCGAAATTGTGTCTGTACTCCCACGGAATCGGGACACCGTGATCGGGGGTGACGTAAACGCCTGGTCAGGTGCATGGGGGATGGAGCGGAGGCCAAACGATGGGGAAAGGGTATCTAGGGGGGGAGTTGTGATGGACGCGGCGGCCGCTTTGGGATTGGTTCTCCTAAACCAGGGCAACCAGAGCACTTGGATGGGGGGAAATGGCCGCAACTCCATAGTGGACGTGTCGTTTTGCAGCCCCTCTTTGGTAGGGGAAAATAATTGGCGCGTTTGTGACGAAACCCCAAGTGACCACAATACTATTAAGTTTGTGGTCGGCAGGGTTCCGAGACAGCGCGCCAATAACGTGGGACACTCAGCAGTGAATGGGGGAAGGTGGTCCACAAGATTCTTCGACAAGGATTTGTTCGTTGAAATCTTGAGGGACCAGGACATTTTTGGGCATGTTGCTACGGCAGAGGAGCTGACCCAGGCCATTACGGTGGCTTGTGACGGCACCATGCCTAGACAACCCCCAAGGCGACAGGGCCGGCGTCCAGTTTATTGGTGGACGTCCGAGATTGATCGGTTGCGCAGCCATTTTCATGGAATGAAACGGCGGTTCAACCGGGCCCGGACCGAGGAGCAGCGCGAGGAAAGGCGTCAAATGAAGTCGGACGCACGCGCTGCCCTGGAACGGGCCGTCAAGCTCAGCAAGGACCAACACAAGCAGGATCTGCCGGAACAATTGGAACCGCACGGCTTTGGCCCTGCGTACCAAATCCGCAAGCAGCAGTGGGAAGGAGCTCGGGTTCCGATGGAACGGGATGCTAATAAGCTCCAGTTCATCGTGAATGAGCTCTTTCCCGAGCGTCCCCCGATGGAGTGGCCCGAGACGGAAGTAGGTGGGGATCCGATGGATCCGGTCTCGGAGGAGGAGTTGGCGGAAGAGTTGAAGGAGATTGCCCGCTCACTCAACCCCAAGAAAGCTCCAGGGGACGACAATATTCCAAACATGGCTGCAGCTGCGGCAATTATGGCTTTTCCTGCCGTTTTTGCCAAAAGCTATAAGCAGCTACTGGAGGCAGGCACTTTCCCCGACGCATGGAAGCGGCAGCAACTGGTGCTGCTTACCAAGTCGGGGAAACCACCTGGGGAGCCCTCGTCATACCGGCCCATTTGCTTGCTGAGTGTGTTGGGGAAATTTTGGAGCGGTTGATTCAGCGGAGGCTGACAACCCACCTGGAGTCCACTGGGGGACTTTCGGATGCCCAATACGGTTTCCGTAAAGGGCGTTCGACCGTGGATGCCATCACTCGGGTGATGGATAACGGGAAAGTCGCTCTTGATAAAAAGCGAAAGGGGGATCGCCTCTGTGCGGTGGTAACGGTGGACGTCCGGAATGCCTTCAACTCGGCAAACTGGACAGCGATCGGCCAAGCTCTGCAGCGTAAAAACACTCCGCCTTATTTGCAGGCGTTGCTGCGGAACTATTTTATTGGCCGAACGCTCCACTACGATACGGATGAAGGAGTAGTGTCGAGGACTGTATCTGCTGGCGTTCCTCAGGGTTCGGTTCTAGGACCAACACTGTGGAACGTCATGTATGACGACCTACTCCGCTTGCCGCTCGAAGGACTACGAGCGGACATCATCGGGTTTGCTGACGACGTGGCCTTCACATTTTTGGGAAGGACCACGGAACAGGTCAGCGCGTTAGCAACGGCTAACCTGGAGAGGATCGAGCGGTGGTTGCAAGGAGTCGGTTTGGAACTTGCCCACCAAAAGACCGGGTTCATGATCTTTTGTACCCATCATGTCCCGCAGCTCGCAGAGCTACAAGCGGGCGGTCACTCGATCCAATCCACGGAAACGCTGAAATACCTGGGAGTGGACCTCTGTCGCAAACAGCACCACAGCCGGCATCTGGAGAGGGTGGTCAATAAGGCTTCACGGATTACGAATGCCTTGACCTGCCTGATGCCGAATAAGCGTGGTCCTAAGAGCCGCAGTAGGAGACAGCTCGTAAACGTCGGCAACAGTATCATCCGATACGGAGTTGCCACCTGGGGGCGATGGGTCTTAGACAAGGAGACCCATCGCAAATCGGTCCAAAGGGCGCATCGACCGGGGGCTCTCCGAGTCGCCAGCGCCTTCCAGACCGTATCCTATGATGCCGCTTGCGTTGTCGCCAACACCACCCCGTTAGTCCTCCTCATGCAGGAGGATATCCGCTGCCACGACGAAAAGGTAGCGAGTGGTGGCGTTCAATCGGACATACGGAAGCGACAACGGGAGGAAACGATGAGGCGCTGGCAGGACCAGTGGACCACGGGTGCAGGGCAACCAGGAGCACCAGGATTGAAGACGAGGAGACTGATCCCAGACATTAATCTCTGGGTCAGCCGCAAGCATGGGGAAGTCGATTTTTTCCTCACCCAGCTCCTCACGGGACACGGGTTCTTGCGCTCCTATTTCGTCGAGAAAGGCATCCTGGATGGCTCGCCCAACTGCCCTGAATGTGGGGACACCGTGGAAGACGTAGAACACGTGCTGTTCCACTGTCCACGGTTCGATCGGATCCGGAACGAGATGCAGCAGCGGTGCCATTCCCGAGTAACAATGGATAACATTGTCTCGGAAATGTGCGCCCGCAGCGATACGTGGGAGGCCGTCCGCGCCGCCGCCAGGACAATCTTCTCCACTCTCCAAGCGAGATGGGATGTCGAGCGTCCACCAACGGCAAGGCGACGCAGGCGGGCCAGACGGCGGGCGAGGGACGCAAATGGCGGTCCTTCAGGCCCTGCGGCACGGCAACAACCCGTGCCACAAGGGCCACCGTAAGCTGGAAAGTTACTCATCTTTCTTCTTTCCTTTCGTTTCTTTCCAGCTTTCTTTTTCTCTTCTCTCTTCTATTTTCAGCTGTTTCTATCTCTTTTCTGTTTTCTTGTTTCCTCTATCCAAATTTCATTTCAGGAGAACTGCCTTACGTGCTTGGAGTGGTGATCAACGATGCAGACCCCCCATTGCCCACCCGAAGTGTGGGCGATAGGATCACAGGGACCGCGTCGCACCACGGAAAGCAGCGTAATAAGCAGCATCAGCAGACCAGATCGCCGCAGAAGATGCGTCGTGAGCCAGGGTGCAACCGCACACACGACTCCGCATGAAGTAATACGCACCACAGCGTACCGGCCGGGTTGGGTAAGTCGGAGAGGGGGATGGAATATGCTCACTCTTCGTTAACAAAAAAAAAAAAAAAAAAAAAAAAAAAAAAAAAAAAAAAAGGTAGCTATTTAACTTGTTTGCCATGATAAGTAACCTGCTTCCCCGACCGTCGCGGACACCATTCTTGGACAGAAGTCCTAGTACGTAGAGTACTTTCCCTAGGTATGTGCCCGTTCGTGACTATCGTTGCGTGCATACGGACACGCTTGGGTATGTTTACCATACAAGGTTTACTAGGGAAACCTGCTTGCTCGACCATTGCCCTCCCGTCGCGGACACCATTCTTGGACAGAAGTCCTAGTACGTAGAGTACTTTCCCTAGGTATGTGCCCGTTCGTGACTATCGTTGCGTGCATACGGACACGCTTGGGTATGTTTACCATACAAGGTTTACTAGGGAAACCTGCTTGCTCGACCATTGCCCTCCCGTCGCGGACACCATTCTTGGACAGAAGTCCTAGTACGTAGAGTACTTTCCCTAGGTATGTGCCCGTTCGTGACTATCGTTGCGTGCATACGGACACGCTTGGGTATGTTTACCATACAAGGTTTACTAGGGAAACCTGCTTGCTCGACCATTGCCCTCCCGTCGCGGACACCATTCTTGGACAGAAGTCCTAGTACGTAGCGTTCTTTATTGTACTTGATCAGTTTGTATTGCCTTCGCTTTGTTCCATCGACACTTGCTACTGCTCACTAAGGGTTTTTGTTTGTGATGTGTACGATAAGCCACCGTCTATCCTATCCGGCACTTTATCAACACTTTTCACCCAAGTCATAGGAACGTAGTGTACTTTCCCTGATCGGTACACAATTTTGGTGCACGGCTATCCTGACCGGCAACTTGTACCAACATGGACATCCATGAACGCGTACGCTCGGGCTGCGCCCTCCGTGTTGTACTTTCCCTGATCGGTACACAATTTTGGTGCACGGCTATCCTGACCGGCAACTTGTACCAACATGGACATCCATGAACGCGTACGCTCGGGCTGCGCCCTCCGTGTTGTACTTTCCCTGATCGGTACACAATTTTGGTGCACGGCTATCCTGACCGGCAACTTGTACCAACATGGACATCCATGAACGCGTACGCTCGGGCTGCGCCCTCCGTGTTGTACTTTCCCTGATCGGTACACAATTTTGGTGCACGGCTATCCTGACCGGCAACTTGTACCAACATGGACATCCATGAACGCGTACGCTCGGGCTGCGCCCTCCGTGTTGTACTTTCCCTGATCGGTACACAATTTTGGTGCACGGCTATCCTGACCGGCACTAAATCGTCACTTTTCGTCCATAACCTAGGAACGTCGTGTAGGTTTCATCATTTTTATGTTTGATTCGGTTTAATATGATTGAAAAATACGCTAAGTCCCAGAAATCTGAACTCGAATACTTCCTCCATGTTGCGCCAAAAGCTACTGACCAACGCCTAGCTTGAGACCCATTTATAGTTTAATTTCCATTAATAGTTTTGAAAAATACGCTAAGTCCCAGAAATCTGAACTCGAATACTTCCTCCATGTTGCGCCAAAAGCTACTGACCAACGCCTAGCTTGAGACCCATTTATAGTTTAATTTCCATTAATAGTTTTGAAAAATACGCTAAGTCCCAGAAATCTGAACTCGAATACTTTCTCCATGTGGCGCCAAAAGCTACTGACCAACGCCTAGGTACATGGTTGGTACATGGATTGTATGCATGCAGGCGTACTGCCGTGCTGGACCGGAAAATCGCACTAGCTACTAGAACGTAGAGTAATTCCCCTAGATAGGTGCTTTTGCATGCCTCTGATCGACGACCATGCAACTTGCAACGTGCGACACGCGTAGGTAGGCTTCCCCATACAAGTTCCCTAGGGTAGCACCAAATTGCATACTTTCAGGCGTAATTTTCGGAACCGTGTACCGTGCATGGTACAAGTATCAGTAGCTCGTGCAATTTGTTTTGCATCGTGTTGCGGTTGCAGGTGCGTCAAGATAGGAGTGTTTCGAGACTTTTGCCAAGCTTGAGTGCCATTTGCAGGATAATTGATGTTCTAGCCACGTTAAACATGCCACTTAATGCCGAAAAGGAAAAAGCCGTTTTCTAGGGACGTCCTGTC
>NW_024427784.1:40000-47500 GCF_017562075.2 Anopheles merus
AAAGTTTGGTAAGCAGCGCACTCAACCTCCAACATAACCCTTCACGTCTTGATATGCTCTCTACAAAAGCGTGTGCCTATGTAGGTACAAATTAATGTACGTCCCAGATAGTGACGATCTCTGGGAGGAAGAACCTTAAGGAACTCCCCGCACATATCAAGAATTATAGGTAACGCTGCCAATTACCTGTTTCTCTTAGTAAAACTCACAACTCATTCCTTGGGTTTGGAAGTGTCCATGTCGGTGCCGAGTACAAGTTACCGCGTTCAAAGTTTGGTAAGCAGCGCACTCGACCTCCAACATAACCCTTCACGTCTTGATATGCTCTCTACAAAAGCGTGCGCTAATGTAGGTACAAATTAATGTACGTCCCAGATAGTGACGATCTCTGGGAGGAAGAACCTTAAGGAACTCCCCGCACATATCAAGAATTATAGGTAACGCTGCCAATTACCTGTTTCTCTTAGTAAAACTCACAACTCATTCCTTGGGTTTGGAAGTGTCCATGTCGGTGCCGAGTACAAGTTACCGCGTTCAAAGTTTGGTAAGCAGCGCACTCAACCTCCAACATAACCCTTCACGTCTTGATATGCTCTCTACAAAAGCGTGTGCCTATGTAGGTACAAATTAATGTACGTCCCAGATAGTGACGATCTCTGGGAGGAAGAACCTTAAGGAACTCCCCGCACATATCAAGAATTATAGGTAACGCTGCCAATTACCTGTTTCTCTTAGTAAAACTCACAACTCATTCCTTGGGTTTGGAAGTGTCCATGTCGGTGCCGAGTACAAGTTACCGCGTTCAAAGTTTGGTAAGCAGCGCACTCAACCTCCAACATAACCCTTCACGTCTTGATATGCTCTCTACAAAAGCGTGCGCTAATGCAGGTACAAATTAATGTACGTCCCAGATAGTGACGATCTCTGGGAGGAAGAACCTTAAGGAACTCCCCGCACATATCAAGAATTATAGGTAACGCTGCCAATTACCTGTTTCTCTTAGTAAAACTCACAACTCATTCCTTGGGTTTGGAAGTGTCCATGTCGGTGCCGAGTACAAGTTACCGCGTTCAAAGTTTGGTAAGCAGCGCACTCGACCTCCAACATAACCCTTCACGTCTTGATATGCTCTCTACAAAAGCGTGCGCTAATGCAGGTACAAATTAATGTACGTCCCAGATAGTGACGATCTCTGGGAGGAAGAACCTTAAGGAACTCCCCGCACATATCAAGAATTATAGGTAACGCTGCCAATTACCTGTTTCTCTTAGTAAAACTCACAACTCATTCCTTGGGTTTGGAAGTGTCCATGTCGGTGCCGAGTACAAGTTACCGCGTTCAAAGTTTGGTAAGCAGCGCACTCGACCTCCAACATAACCCTTCACGTCTTGATATGCTCTCTACAAAAGCGTGCGCTAATGCAGGTACAAATTAATGTACGTCCCAGATAGTGACGATCTCTGGGAGGAAGAACCTTAAGGAACTCCCCGCACATATCAAGAATTATAGGTAACGCTGCCAATTACCTGTTTCTCTTAGTAAAACTCACAACTCATTCCTTGGGTTTGGAAGTGTCCATGTCGGTGCCGAGTACAAGTTACCGCGTTCAAAGTTTGGTAAGCAGCGCACTCGACCTCCAACATAACACTTCACGTCTTGATATGCTCTCTACAAAAGCGTGCGCTAATGCAGGTACAAATTAATGTACGTCCCAGATAGTGACGATCTCTGGGAGGAAGAACCTTAAGGAACTCCCCGCACATATCAAGAATTATAGGTAACGCTGCCAATACCTGTTTCTCTTAGTAAAACTCACAACTCATTCCTTGGGTTTGGAAGTGTCCATGTCGGTGCCGAGTACAAGTTACCGCGTTCAAAGTTTGGTAAGCAGCGCACTCGACCTCCAACATAACACTTCACGTCTTGATATGCTCTCTACAAAAGCGTGCGCTAATGCAGGTACAAATTAATGTACGTCCCAGATAGTGACGATCTCTGGGAGGAAGAACCTTAAGGAACTCCCCGCACATATCAAGAATTATAGGTAACTTACCTGTTTCTCTTAGTAAAACTCACAACTCATTCCTTGGGTTTGGAAGTGTCCATGTCGGTGCCGAGTACAAGTTACCGCGTTCAAAGTTTGGTAAGCAGCGCACTCGACCTCCAACATAACACTTCACGTCTTGATATGCTCTCTACAAAAGCGTGCGCTAATGCAGGTACAAATTAATGTACGTCCCAGATAGTGACGATCTCTGGGAGGAAGAACCTTAAGGAACTCCCCGCACATATCAAGACAAATAGTTAAGAACGGCCAATCACCTGTCTCTCTGCGAGACGTGTATAAAACACTGAATATAACTCACAACTTAACCCGTAAGTAGGGAAGTGTCCATGTCGGCGCCGAGTGCAAGTTACCGCGTTCAAAGTTTGGTAAGCAGCGCACTCGACCTCCAACATAACCTTTCCCCGTCTTGATATGCTCTCTACAAAAGCGTGCGCTAATGCAGGTACAAATGAATGTACGTCCCGGATAATGACGATCTCCGGGAGGAAGAACCTTAAGGAACTCCCCGCACATATCAAGACCAATAGTTAAGAACGGCCAAGCACCAGTTAGGGAGTGCGTGTAGGCGCCGAGTACAAGTTACCGCGTTCAAAGTTTGGTATGCAACGCACTCGACCACCAACACAACACGTCCCGTCTTGATATGCTCTCTACATAAGCTTACGCAAATGCAGGTACAAATGAATGTACGTCCCGGATAGTGACGATCTCCGGGAGAGAGAACCTTAAGGAACTCCCCGCACATATCAAGACTGAGGTTTTGCCGTGCATGTCAGCGCCGAGTGCAAGTTACCGCGTTCAAAGTTTGGTAAGCAGCGCACTCGACCTCCAACATAACACTCCAACCTCGTTATAACTCATTATAACCACGTTAATGATCCTTCCGCAGGTTCACCTACGGAAACCTTGTTACGACTTTTACTTCCTCTAAATCATCAAGTTCGGTCAACTTCGGCCGTGCCAACTGCAACTCACGAAGGAATCGCGGAAGGTGTGCCTCCAGAGACCTCACTAAATAATCCATCGGTAGTAGCGACGGGCGGTGTGTACAAAGGGCAGGGACGTAATCAGCGCTAGCTAATGACTAGCACTTACTAGAAATTCCAGGTTCATGGGGACCATTGCAGTCCCCAATCCCTACTAAATGAGCATTTGGGTGATTTCCCGTTCCTCTCGGAATGGGGGCGCCATAAGGCGAGAACACGCTGCTGCTCACATTGTAGCACGCGTGCAGCCCAGAACATCTAAGGGCATCACGGACCTGTTATCGCTCAATCTCATCTTGCTAAACACAAGTTGTCCCGCTAAGCAGGGCAAACTAAGTGACGGGCACCCGTGAGGACACCCGCCACTCCTAACGTCAGGTGCGCCCGGAGGCACACTACTGACAGCGTTCTAGTTAGCTTGACTGAGTCGCGTTCGTTATCGGAATTAACCAGACAAATCATTCCACGAACTAAGAACGGCCATGCACCACTACCCTTAAGTTTGAGAAAGAGCTATCAATCTGTCTTACCTCAATAAGTTCGGACCTGGTAAGTTTTCCCGTGTTGAGTCAAATTAAGCCGCAAGCTCCACTTCTTTTTTTTTTTTAAATTCTTCAAGAGTTCTTTATTGAGGACCATTGTTTCCCGAAAGAACCCCGCTCCTACCGGCGGGGGGTTACCACTAACGGATTTCCCCCCGCCGGGAATTCCGCCCGTTTGGGCCTTTCTCTTTATTTATTTGAATTCAAAAAACTTTTTTTTTTTTCACTATTTTTCCTTTCGTGAAAGGTTTTCGTTGCCGCCTTTTTAACATTAAATATGTTCCGGTAACCGTTGTCCTTGTCCTAATCCTTGCAGGTTTCACCGTATCATCACAGAGCTGCGTCAGCGCGCGGACACGTTCGCCGATGTTACGGCAGCTCGCTCGTCATCTGTGAGGCTGCTTCTTCGTTCGGCAAGCTGGGAGCTCGGCAGCTCGTCCCGCGGGGGAGGCTGAGCCTCGACCTCCGCTTGCCGTTGCTCCAGCCGCCGCTGCCTCTCTCTCTGCCGCCGGTTAATGCGACGCCGCTCCACTTCCGCTGCAGATGGTGGTAGTCGCCCACGTCGTTGGCGACCCTGCGGAACAGCTCCTAGCACTCCGGCCCGACGCCTTTCCCGGTATTGGAGCTGCATAAAGTTACGCCGCAGTCGCCGCATCTCCATCGTGCGTGGGGAGGGAGGCAATCCCCGGCTGCGCGGGGGGATTGGCGGCTCTGGAGGGCTGACCTCCTCCTCCTCGACCTCCCCTGTCGGCTCCGCTACGTCGTCGGCCGCGTCGTCATTGGCCGCTGCGCGTGCCAAGATAGCCGGGACGACCTCGTCCACGCCGAGCCGCTCCTGCCGACGCCGCTGCCGCATCCGCCGGGCGCTGCGGTTGCGCACCTCTCGGCGTCGCATCAGCCGTCTCCGCTCTGCCTCCGCCATGTCCTCGGGCGGGCTGGATGCAGGAACTGGCTGAGCAGCCTCGGCGGCTGCCAAGTTTAGCTGCTCCTCCCGCCAGTCCTCCTGCAGAACGGAGAGGATCTGCCGAGCCGCTTGCTGGATGCGGTCCCACCACTCCGCACTCTCCAACAGGCGGCTGCCGAGGTTGTCCTCGTCGACGCCGTGCAGCAACTCCGCGCGAACATCCGCGAAGCGGGGACACTGGAACAGTACGTGGGCCACCGACTCGACCGACCCTGCGCACCTGGGACAGTCCGGGGACGGAGCGAACCCGAACACATGGAGGAATTCGTGGACGAATGCGTGTCCACTCAATACCTGCGAGAGGTAGAAGTCTACCTCCCCGTGCTTCCGTCCCGTCCACAGGCGCACGTCTGGCACTTGTCGGTGGGCCCAACGTACATAGCGGCTGGTGTTCTGCGCCGCCTCGTCGTCCCACTGTTGCTGCCACAGCTGCTGTGATGCCTCCTTCTCCTCCTGGCGAATCGCCTCTCGACTGCTGTCCGGGCTCAACTGCAGTCGGTTGTAGCAGCGGGCGTCTTCCTTCACCAGGAGGTGGTAGGGCAGTTCTCCGGCCAAAACCACCGCTACCTCGCAGCTGGTGGAGTGGAAGGCGCTCGTGATGCCCTGGGCCAGGGGCCGTTGCACGCGGTCCAAAATCCGCCTGCACCACTGCAGGTCCGCGGCTTCTGCCCAGACGGGTGCGCCGTAGCGGATGATGGACGCGGCCACTGCGGCGAGCAGCTTCCGCTTGCTCACTTGGGGGCCGCTGTGGTTGCGCATGACGCCACGCAACGCTCGCACCACACGGAGGGCCTTGTCCGCGACCATCTCGACGTGTGGGCGCCACGACAGGTGGTCGTGAAGCATGACCCCCAAGTAGCGGATCGACCGCTTCGAGCGCACTTCCACTCCACAGATGTTAACTGGGATATTTCTATACCCGCTGCGTTTGCTCGACACCATCAGCAGCTCCGTTTTCTCCGGTGCCAGGGAGAGATGGTGCTGCACCATCCAGCTGTTGACTGCTACCACGGCTTCCTCCGCGATCGCTGCTGCGTGCTCCGGTGTTGTCCCCGCTGCCAGGATCGCAAGATCGTCGGCGAATCCCACGATGGAGGCGCCCTCAGGGAGCTCTACGGCTAGCACGCCGTCGTACATAATGTTCCACAATGTGGGGCCCAATATGGACCCCTGTGGAACACCTGCCGATACTCGGCGGGTAACCGGCCCGTCCGCCGTGTCGTACGTGAGCTCCCTGTCGGCGAAGTAGTCCTGCAGTATGCGGCACAACTGCACGGGGACTCCCTTCGCCTGGAGCGCCTCGGCGATGCTCTGCCAGCTAGCCGTATTGAACGCGTTACGGACGTCCAGGGCCACAACCATGAGGCAGCGCCGGTCACGGTTGTTTGTCCTTCCAAAGGACTTCGCCCTTCGTCCCGCGTCCACGACTTGCTGTATAGCCTGCAGAGTCGATCGCCCTCGCCGGAATCCGAACTGCTGCTCAGACAGTTGCGGACTCTCAGGATCCTCGATGTATTCGTTGAGCCGGTTCAATAGCAGCCGCTCCAAAGCCTTGCCCGTATTGTCTAGCAGGCAAATCGGGCGAAAGGACGACGGTTCGCCCGGTGACTTGCCTGGCTTTGGCAGGAGCACCAGTCGCTGCTTTTTCCACGGCTGCGGAAAGCAGGACGTGTCCAGGCACTCCTGAAACACCCGGCGGAAGGGCTCCGGTTGCTGCCTGAGAGCAACCGTAAGTGCGGCGTTCGGTACTCCATCAAGCCCAGGAGCCTTCCGCGGGTGCATGCTGGCTGCTATATTCTCCAGCTCGGTCAGGCCGATCGATCGGAGCGGCGCCATGTTGCCAACTCGGAGATCAGGCCACTCTACCGGCGGATGAACCGGGAACAAGGCGTCGACAATTCGCCGCAGTTCTGCTGGATCGCGTTCCGGGGCTGAGCGGGCCGCCTGGAACCAGTGGAAGACCTTCCGGAAAAAGTTTCCGGTTTCATCCTCCCTGATCGACAGCAAGAACCGGTCGAACGCCTCGTTCTTACTCAAACGAATAGCCTTCCGAAGGCTCTCTCTGGCAGCTGAGAGTTCCGTATGGAGCTGCTCTTCCAGCGGGATTGTTCTCCTCGCCATCTGCTCCTTTCTGGAGAGCTCGTCGATCATTGCCTGAATCGCCGGAGTCCACCAGTAAGCTGGCCGACCTGTGTGGTCCTGCGCTGGGAAGACCCGCGACATCGTCTCGTCGCAGACGCTGGTCAGCGACTCAACCAAGCTTTCGACGCTGTTAGCTTGACGGGCGAACCCAATCATGGCCAGCGCTTTCCCGAAAAGCTGGGAGTCAAACTGACTGGTCTTCCAGCGCGTACCGGCGTTGCTTACACGGGCCGGGCGCTGTCCACGCCGTGCTGCCCGATCCCTCGTTGGTGGTGGACTCACGCCAACCTCGTACCGGACGTATCGGTGGTCGCTCAGCGTAACCACGTCGGGCACGCGCCAGCCTCGGGCGCTGTCTTCGCGCGGGTCGAGACGGCTTATCGCACTGCTTGCGAATGTAACGTCCGGTCGGCTGGGCGGGAACCGAGTTGTGCCCACTCGGTTCCCCTTGAACGTTGGTAGGCAGTCTGCCTTGTTCAGTAGCACCAGCCCGAGGTTGTCCGCCAACTGGAGAAGCTCCAAGCCCTTCGGGCAAGTCCTGCTGCTTCCCCAGTCAAGGTGCATGGCGTTGAAATCGCCGGCCAGGAGAACCCGGCTGCACCCGCGGACGATCAGGTCAATTTTCTCCATAACACTCCGGAACTCGGGGACTCCCGTCTGCGGCGACACGTAGCAGCTCACAATTGTTACTCCTCCCACGTCGGCAGCAACCACACCGAGGGTCTGACGGTGCCTGATACGCTGTATCGGCAGCCGGTTGCCGTTTACGACGATGGCAACCGTCTTACTCTCGTCCGT
>NW_024427784.1:52500-64798 GCF_017562075.2 Anopheles merus
GTTCAGCGATCTCTCTGCACTAGTGGAATGATACCACCGTGATACGGGAGACTTTGCTACAGCGGCTTCTCTGCACTGCTGGGCTACCACCAATGTGACGGGAGACATTGCTAGCGGTCACTCTGCACTAGTGGAAGAACTCCACCGTGATACGGGAGACATTGCTAACGGTCACTCTGCACAGGTGCCAATACCACCTCGTGACGGGAAACATTGCTGAAAGCGGCTTCTCTGCACTGCTGGGCTACCACCAATGTGACGGGAGACATTGCTAGCGGTCACTCTGCACTAGTGGAAGAACTCCACCGTGATACGGGAGACATTGCTAACGGTCACTCTGCACAGGTGCCAATACCACCTCGTGACGGGAAACATTGCTTTAAACCGAACGGCATCTCTGCGCGTGAACTTGCAACTTGCACCCCAACTTGTTACATCTGGTCGAACGGGTGCGCACGACGGGACACATTGCACGGTTCAGCGATCTCTCTGCACTAGTGGAAGAACTCCACCGTGATACGGGAGACTTTGCTACAGCGGCTTCTCTGCACTACTGGGCTACCACCTTGTGACGGGAGACATTGCTAGCGGTCACTCTGCACTAGTGGAAGAACTCCACCGTGATACGGGAGACATTGCTAACGGTCACTCTGCACAGGTGCCAATACCACCTCGTGACGGGAAACATTGCTGAAAGCGGCTTCTCTGCACTGCTGGGCTACCACCTTGTGACGGGAGACATTGCTAGCGGTCACTCTGCACTAGTGGAAGAACTCCACCGTGATACGGGAGACATTGCTAACGGTCACTCTGCACAGGTGCCAATACCACCTCGTGACGGGAAACATTGCTTTAAACCGAACGGCATCTCTGCGCGCATACACCCCAACAACACTAGACGAACATTGTCTTTGGCTACTCCGATCGGTATACATGATTATGACGGATACATTGAATGGCTATAGTGGGTTGGGTTGAAATTACCGCGGCTGCATTTTTGTTAAAACTGTAAACCGTACGGTGTCCTTCTAACAGGCGGATACCTTTGTACGGCTACAGAGTTGAATTACCCGGCTGCGTTTTGACCACTATAGTCCAATCGGTACTCTGCACTCTCATGTATACTAATGTTTCACTTGGATACACCCCACTGTTTTGTCCTACGGGCGTGTAAGCTCTCCACGACGGGATGCATTGATTGGTTCAGCGATCTTTCTGCACTTCGTGGATCTACTCCTTCGATGTGTCGGGAAACATTGCTAGCGGTCACTCTGCACTAGTGGAAGAACTCCACCGTGATACGGGAGACATTGCTAACGGTTACTCTGCACCTCGTCGAGTTACCACCGTGTGTCGGAAGACTTTGCTCCTGAGTCTCTCTGCACTGCGTAAGCTACCGCCGTGTGTCGGGAAGCATTGCTAGCGGTCACTCTGCACTAGTGGAATGATACCACCGTGATACGGGAGACATTGCTAACGGCTACTCTGCACTTCGCGGACCTGCTTACTCTGTGACGGGAGACTTGCTAGCGGCTTCTCTGCACTACTGGGCTACCACCTTGTGACGGGAGACATTGCTAGCGGTCACTCTGCACTAGTGGTAGAACACCACCGTGATACGGGAGACATTGCTAACGGTCACTCTGCACAGGTGCCAATACCACCTTGTGACGGGAAACATTGCTAGAAACCGATCGGCATCTCTGCGCGATTACTTGAACACACCCCCAACTTAGTCAACTGTTAAACTTTTTCGTAATCACGGCGGGACACATTGCTCGAGCTCTAACGGACCTCTGCACGCATGAAACATGGTGGCGGGAATCATTGCTAGAACCGAACGGCGCCTCTGCGCGATGTACAAGCTCAACAGGAACCTCGTATCGGCTGCCGAGCCGGAGCTCGAACAACTTGGACTATCACCTCTAATTATATCAACTCACACCTCCCCCGAGGGTTCCGCAGAATTGCTTCTGGGTCCCCTTATCGTTAATTGCGATTCGTGTTTGCATTACACTACATTGAGCTATTCCAACTTGTTTATCCGCATGGCGAACATTTGCTGCATAGAACATTTAAGTTCCACTTTGCTCTCCCCTACGTGGGTCTGAGCTTCGCTCTCAGGGAAAGTTATGCCACATTTGGTAAGGGAAACCCGGTTTCATCACGCTATTTTACCTGCACCATGACCCCAGACACATTTGTTCAATGGATTAGATCCAAGGAACGCCGACAAACCATGCACCACTACCCTTAATAGCTCATCGAGCTTAGCGTGAATCCTTCGAGTTTCCCTAAAAAGTTCGATTGGTCTTGCAGTGTTTAAAGACAACGAAGCTTAGTTTCAAGCATGCATTTAATATACGCTTACGAAAACCTCTTAAACTGTTACGACTTTTATGCTTGAAACCATCACGACGAAGTCTTAGGGTCCGTAGACCCGTGATGTACCGCTCCAGGGAGCTTTTTGAAAGGTTGGGTAGGTCCTTTCAGGGTCCGTAGACCCTCTACGCTGCCAGTTCTCAGCGTAAGAGTACAGCAAACTAGCCAGCTACTGTCTCTTCATGGGTCCGAAGACCCAAAAATATATTTGCTACTGACCACCTTAAGCGATGCTGGGGTGTCTGTAATTTTCGAGATTTTGTCCCCGGGACACCTAGTCCGGGGCATAAGCCGTGTACTACAAGGCCTAATTTTACTCTAATATACGCATATCAACTCGAAATCATAGGTTAAGATCATCGGCAGACACCACCAGACACCACTTTTGCTTCATAAGTTCGGACTATGGTCATACGACGAACTAAATCGGGGAGGGGACGTATGACCCAAATGGGGGCCGAAATGACCCACCGACACCTCAAACCATGCTCCTACGACAAAATAGAGGTAAAAACTACGATTTGGTGAAATTTTCATTTTTGACCTCGGAGCAAGGTACCCTCCCTATAGTAGGCAATGAACAAATGATCATGTTCCCAGGAGGGCAAAAGTTGGGAACTCGAGAGGAAAGCGCTAATGGCGCGCCTTACCTAGGGGCCCGTAGAGTAAAAAGGGTACCCCCAAAAAAGTTGTTGTTTGACGTTCTGGTTTCACTTTTCATCATCTAAAATGCGTTTTCTACACGTTTTCAGTGATTTTGGCGAAAAAAAATTTTTTGACTACTCGAGCTCTCCGGCCCGTTCGGTGACCATTTTTTGACAAAAGCTAGGGAGCTGCCCCTAGGTTTGGGGTGTCACAAAATTTTGAAAAGTGGTCAAAAAACCACTATCCAGAATCGGATGTAGAATCATTAGACGAACTTAAAATTGTTCTACGACCCATGTCTGCGACGTTTAGTTTTCGAGTTATGGCCCGCCGTAGGTCTGACGGAGAACTTTTGCTAAGCGCACTTTGATGTTTGTATGAAAAAGTACCCTACCTAGGGACGCGTAGAGCAAATTGGTACCCCCGGGCATGTTGTCGGTTGACTTTCTGGTTGCACTTTTCATCATCTAGGGTGTGTTTCTGACACGTTTTGAGGGTTTTTAGCGAAAAAAATTTTTTTGACTACTCGAGCTCTCCGGCCCGTTCGGTGCACTTTTTTGCAAAAAGCTAGGGAGCTGTCCCTAGGTTCGGGGTGTCACAAAATGATGAAAAGTGGTCAAAAAACCACTATCCAGAATCGGATAGAGAATGATTAGACGAGCTTAAAATTGTTCTACGACCCATGTCTGCGACGTTTAGTATTCGAGTTATGGCCCGCCGTAGGTCTGACCGAGCAATTTTTGTTCCGCGCACTTTGTGCACCGTGCACATTGATGTTTGTATGAAAAAGTACCCTACCTAGGGACGCGTAGAGCAAATTGGTACCCCCGGGCATGTTGTCGGTTGACTTTCTGGTTGCACTTTTCATCATCTAGGGTGTGTTTCTGACACGTTTTGAGGGTTTTTAGCGAAAAAAATTTTTTTGACTACTCGAGCTCTCCGGCCCGTTCGGTGCACTTTTTTGCAAAAAGCTAGGGAGCTGTCCCTAGGTTCGGGGTGTCACAAAATGATGAAAAGTGGTCAAAAAACCACTATCCAGAATCGGATAGAGAATGATTAGACGAGCTTAAAATTGTTCTACGACCCATGTCTGCGACGTTTAGTATTCGAGTTATGGCCCGCCGTAGGTCTGACCGAGCAATTTTTGTTCCGCGCACTTTGTGCACCGTGCACATTGATGTTTGTATGAAAAAGTACCCTACCTAGGGACGCGTAGAGCAAATTGGTACCCCCGGGCATGTTGTCGGTTGACTTTCTGGTTGCACTTTTCATCATCTAGGGTGTGTTTCTGACACGTTTTGAGGGTTTTTAGCGAAAAAAATTTTTTTGACTACTCGAGCTCTCCGGCCCGTTCGGTGCACTTTTTTGCAAAAAGCTAGGGAGCTGTCCCTAGGTTCGGGGTGTCACAAAATGATGAAAAGTGGTCAAAAAACCACTATCCAGAATCGGATAGAGAATGATTAGACGAGCTTAAAATTGTTCTACGACCCATGTCTGCGACGTTTAGTATTCGAGTTATGGCCCGCCGTAGGTCTGACCGAGCAATTTTTGTTCCGCGCACTTTGTGCACCGTGCACATTGATGTTTGTATGAAAAAGTACCCTACCTAGGGACGCGTAGAGCAAATTGGTACCCCCGGGCATGTTGTCGGTTGACTTTCTGGTTGCACTTTTCATCATCTAGGGTGTGTTTCTGACACGTTTTGAGGGTTTTTAGCGAAAAAAATTTTTTTGACTACTCGAGCTCTCCGGCCCGTTCGGTGCACTTTTTTGCAAAAAGCTAGGGAGCTGTCCCTAGGTTCGGGGTGTCACAAAATGATGAAAAGTGGTCAAAAAACCACTATCCAGAATCGGATAGAGAATGATTAGACGAGCTTAAAATTGTTCTACGACCCATGTCTGCGACGTTTAGTATTCGAGTTATGGCCCGCCGTAGGTCTGACCGAGCAATTTTTGTTCCGCGCACTTTGTGCACCGTGCACATTGATGTTTGTATGAAAAAGTACCCTACCTAGGGACGCGTAGAGCAAATTGGTACCCCCGGGCATGTTGTCGGTTGACTTTCTGGTTGCACTTTTCATCATCTAGGGTGTGTTTCTGACACGTTTTGAGGGTTTTTAGCGAAAAAAATTTTTTTGACTACTCGAGCTCTCCGGCCCGTTCGGTGCACTTTTTTGCAAAAAGCTAGGGAGCTGTCCCTAGGTTCGGGGTGTCACAAAATGATGAAAAGTGGTCAAAAAACCACTATCCAGAATCGGATAGAGAATGATTAGACGAGCTTAAAATTGTTCTACGACCCATGTCTGCGACGTTTAGTATTCGAGTTATGGCCCGCCGTAGGTCTGACCGAGCAATTTTTGTTCCGCGCACTTTGTGCACCGTGCACATTGATGTTTGTATGAAAAAGTACCCTACCTAGGGACGCGTAGAGCAAATTGGTACCCCCGGGCATGTTGTCGGTTGACTTTCTGGTTGCACTTTTCATCATCTAGGGTGTGTTTCTGACACGTTTTGAGGGTTTTTAGCGAAAAAAATTTTTTTGACTACTCGAGCTCTCCGGCCCGTTCGGTGCACTTTTTTGCAAAAAGCTAGGGAGCTGTCCCTAGGTTCGGGGTGTCACAAAATGATGAAAAGTGGTCAAAAAACCACTATCCAGAATCGG
The DNA here is from genome assembly GCF_017562075.2 of Anopheles merus. Taxonomy (NCBI): domain Eukaryota; kingdom Metazoa; phylum Arthropoda; class Insecta; order Diptera; family Culicidae; genus Anopheles; species Anopheles merus. The sequence continues at coordinate 58,189 of NW_024427784.1, forward strand.
ATAGAGAATGATTAGACGAGCTTAAAATTGTTCTACGACCCATGTCTGCGACGTTTAGTATTCGAGTTATGGCCCGCCGTAGGTCTGACCGAGCAATTTTTGTTCCGCGCACTTTGTGCACCGTGCACATTGATGTTTGTATGAAAAAGTACCCTACCTAGGGACGCGTAGAGCAAATTGGTACCCCCGGGCATGTTGTCGGTTGACTTTCTGGTTGCACTTTTCATCATCTAGGGTGTGTTTCTGACACGTTTTGAGGGTTTTTAGCGAAAAAAATTTTTTTGACTACTCGAGCTCTCCGGCCCGTTCGGTGCACTTTTTTGCAAAAAGCTAGGGAGCTGTCCCTAGGTTCGGGGTGTCACAAAATGATGAAAAGTGGTCAAAAAACCACTATCCAGAATCGGATAGAGAATGATTAGACGAGCTTAAAATTGTTCTACGACCCATGTCTGCGACGTTTAGTATTCGAGTTATGGCCCGCCGTAGGTCTGACCGAGCAATTTTTGTTCCGCGCACTTTGTGCACCGTGCACATTGATGTTTGTATGAAAAAGTACCCTACCTAGGGACGCGTAGAGCAAATTGGTACCCCCGGGCATGTTGTCGGTTGACTTTCTGGTTGCACTTTTCATCATCTAGGGTGTGTTTCTGACACGTTTTGAGGGTTTTTAGCGAAAAAAATTTTTTTGACTACTCGAGCTCTCCGGCCCGTTCGGTGCACTTTTTTGCAAAAAGCTAGGGAGCTGTCCCTAGGTTCGGGGTGTCACAAAATGATGAAAAGTGGTCAAAAAACCACTATCCAGAATCGGATAGAGAATGATTAGACGAGCTTAAAATTGTTCTACGACCCATGTCTGCGACGTTTAGTATTCGAGTTATGGCCCGCCGTAGGTCTGACCGAGCAATTTTTGTTCCGCGCACTTTGTGCACCGTGCACATTGATGTTTGTATGAAAAAGTACCCTACCTAGGGACGCGTAGAGCAAATTGGTACCCCCGGGCATGTTGTCGGTTGACTTTCTGGTTGCACTTTTCATCATCTAGGGTGTGTTTCTGACACGTTTTGAGGGTTTTTAGCGAAAAAAATTTTTTTGACTACTCGAGCTCTCCGGCCCGTTCGGTGCACTTTTTTGCAAAAAGCTAGGGAGCTGTCCCTAGGTTCGGGGTGTCACAAAATGATGAAAAGTGGTCAAAAAACCACTATCCAGAATCGGATAGAGAATGATTAGACGAGCTTAAAATTGTTCTACGACCCATGTCTGCGACGTTTAGTATTCGAGTTATGGCCCGCCGTAGGTCTGACCGAGCAATTTTTGTTCCGCGCACTTTGTGCACCGTGCACATTGATGTTTGTATGAAAAAGTACCCTACCTAGGGACGCGTAGAGCAAATTGGTACCCCCGGGCATGTTGTCGGTTGACTTTCTGGTTGCACTTTTCATCATCTAGGGTGTGTTTCTGACACGTTTTGAGGGTTTTTAGCGAAAAAAATTTTTTTGACTACTCGAGCTCTCCGGCCCGTTCGGTGCACTTTTTTGCAAAAAGCTAGGGAGCTGTCCCTAGGTTCGGGGTGTCACAAAATGATGAAAAGTGGTCAAAAAACCACTATCCAGAATCGGATAGAGAATGATTAGACGAGCTTAAAATTGTTCTACGACCCATGTCTGCGACGTTTAGTATTCGAGTTATGGCCCGCCGTAGGTCTGACCGAGCAATTTTTGTTCCGCGCACTTTGTGCACCGTGCACATTGATGTTTGTATGAAAAAGTACCCTACCTAGGGACGCGTAGAGCAAATTGGTACCCCCGGGCATGTTGTCGGTTGACTTTCTGGTTGCACTTTTCATCATCTAGGGTGTGTTTCTGACACGTTTTGAGGGTTTTTAGCGAAAAAAATTTTTTTGACTACTCGAGCTCTCCGGCCCGTTCGGTGCACTTTTTTGCAAAAAGCTAGGGAGCTGTCCCTAGGTTCGGGGTGTCACAAAATGATGAAAAGTGGTCAAAAAACCACTATCCAGAATCGGATAGAGAATGATTAGACGAGCTTAAAATTGTTCTACGACCCATGTCTGCGACGTTTAGTATTCGAGTTATGGCCCGCCGTAGGTCTGACCGAGCAATTTTTGTTCCGCGCACTTTGTGCACCGTGCACATTGATGTTTGTATGAAAAAGTACCCTACCTAGGGACGCGTAGAGCAAATTGGTACCCCCGGGCATGTTGTCGGTTGACTTTCTGGTTGCACTTTTCATCATCTAGGGTGTGTTTCTGACACGTTTTGAGGGTTTTTAGCGAAAAAAATTTTTTTGACTACTCGAGCTCTCCGGCCCGTTCGGTGCACTTTTTTGCAAAAAGCTAGGGAGCTGTCCCTAGGTTCGGGGTGTCACAAAATGATGAAAAGTGGTCAAAAAACCACTATCCAGAATCGGATAGAGAATGATTAGACGAGCTTAAAATTGTTCTACGACCCATGTCTGCGACGTTTAGTATTCGAGTTATGGCCCGCCGTAGGTCTGACCGAGCAATTTTTGTTCCGCGCACTTTGTGCACCGTGCACATTGATGTTTGTATGAAAAAGTACCCTACCTAGGGACGCGTAGAGCAAATTGGTACCCCCGGGCATGTTGTCGGTTGACTTTCTGGTTGCACTTTTCATCATCTAGGGTGTGTTTCTGACACGTTTTGAGGGTTTTTAGCGAAAAAAATTTTTTTGACTACTCGAGCTCTCCGGCCCGTTCGGTGCACTTTTTTGCAAAAAGCTAGGGAGCTGTCCCTAGGTTCGGGGTGTCACAAAATGATGAAAAGTGGTCAAAAAACCACTATCCAGAATCGGATAGAGAATGATTAGACGAGCTTAAAATTGTTCTACGACCCATGTCTGCGACGTTTAGTATTCGAGTTATGGCCCGCCGTAGGTCTGACCGAGCAATTTTTGTTCCGCGCACTTTGTGCACCGTGCACATTGATGTTTGTATGAAAAAGTACCCTACCTAGGGACGCGTAGAGCAAATTGGTACCCCCGGGCATGTTGTCGGTTGACTTTCTGGTTGCACTTTTCATCATCTAGGGTGTGTTTCTGACACGTTTTGAGGGTTTTTAGCGAAAAAAATTTTTTTGACTACTCGAGCTCTCCGGCCCGTTCGGTGCACTTTTTTGCAAAAAGCTAGGGAGCTGTCCCTAGGTTCGGGGTGTCACAAAATGATGAAAAGTGGTCAAAAAACCACTATCCAGAATCGGATAGAGAATGATTAGACGAGCTTAAAATTGTTCTACGACCCATGTCTGCGACGTTTAGTATTCGAGTTATGGCCCGCCGTAGGTCTGACCGAGCAATTTTTGTTCCGCGCACTTTGTGCACCGTGCACATTGATGTTTGTATGAAAAAGTACCCTACCTAGGGACGCGTAGAGCAAATTGGTACCCCCGGGCATGTTGTCGGTTGACTTTCTGGTTGCACTTTTCATCATCTAGGGTGTGTTTCTGACACGTTTTGAGGGTTTTTAGCGAAAAAAATTTTTTTGACTACTCGAGCTCTCCGGCCCGTTCGGTGCACTTTTTTGCAAAAAGCTAGGGAGCTGTCCCTAGGTTCGGGGTGTCACAAAATGATGAAAAGTGGTCAAAAAACCACTATCCAGAATCGGATAGAGAATGATTAGACGAGCTTAAAATTGTTCTACGACCCATGTCTGCGACGTTTAGTATTCGAGTTATGGCCCGCCGTAGGTCTGACCGAGCAATTTTTGTTCCGCGCACTTTGTGCACCGTGCACATTGATGTTTGTATGAAAAAGTACCCTACCTAGGGACGCGTAGAGCAAATTGGTACCCCCGGGCATGTTGTCGGTTGACTTTCTGGTTGCACTTTTCATCATCTAGGGTGTGTTTCTGACACGTTTTGAGGGTTTTTAGCGAAAAAAATTTTTTTGACTACTCGAGCTCTCCGGCCCGTTCGGTGCACTTTTTTGCAAAAAGCTAGGGAGCTGTCCCTAGGTTCGGGGTGTCACAAAATGATGAAAAGTGGTCAAAAAACCACTATCCAGAATCGGATAGAGAATGATTAGACGAGCTTAAAATTGTTCTACGACCCATGTCTGCGACGTTTAGTATTCGAGTTATGGCCCGCCGTAGGTCTGACCGAGCAATTTTTGTTCCGCGCACTTTGTGCACCGTGCACATTGATGTTTGTATGAAAAAGTACCCTACCTAGGGACGCGTAGAGCAAATTGGTACCCCCGGGCATGTTGTCGGTTGACTTTCTGGTTGCACTTTTCATCATCTAGGGTGTGTTTCTGACACGTTTTGAGGGTTTTTAGCGAAAAAAATTTTTTTGACTACTCGAGCTCTCCGGCCCGTTCGGTGCACTTTTTTGCAAAAAGCTAGGGAGCTGTCCCTAGGTTCGGGGTGTCACAAAATGATGAAAAGTGGTCAAAAAACCACTATCCAGAATCGGATAGAGAATGATTAGACGAGCTTAAAATTGTTCTACGACCCATGTCTGCGACGTTTAGTATTCGAGTTATGGCCCGCCGTAGGTCTGACCGAGCAATTTTTGTTCCGCGCACTTTGTGCACCGTGCACATTGATGTTTGTATGAAAAAGTACCCTACCTAGGGACGCGTAGAGCAAATTGGTACCCCCGGGCATGTTGTCGGTTGACTTTCTGGTTGCACTTTTCATCATCTAGGGTGTGTTTCTGACACGTTTTGAGGGTTTTTAGCGAAAAAAATTTTTTGACTACTCGAGCTCTCCGGCCCGTTCGGTGCACTTTTTTGCAAAAAGCTAGGGAGCTGTCCCTAGGTTCGGGGTGTCACAAAATGATGAAAAGTGGTCAAAAAACCACTATCCAGAATCGGATAGAGAATGATTAGACGAGCTTAAAATTGTTCTACGACCCATGTCTGCGACGTTTAGTATTCGAGTTATGGCCCGCCGTAGGTCTGACCGAGCAATTTTTGTTCCGCGCACTTTGTGCACCGTGCACATTGATGTTTGTATGAAAAAGTACCCTACCTAGGGACGCGTAGAGCAAATTGGTACCCCCGGGCATGTTGTCGGTTGACTTTCTGGTTGCACTTTTCATCATCTAGGGTGTGTTTCTGACACGTTTTGAGGGTTTTTAGCGAAAAAAATTTTTTTGACTACTCGAGCTCTCCGGCCCGTTCGGTGCACTTTTTTGCAAAAAGCTAGGGAGCTGTCCCTAGGTTCGGGGTGTCACAAAATGATGAAAAGTGGTCAAAAAACCACTATCCAGAATCGGATAGAGAATGATTAGACGAGCTTAAAATTGTTCTACGACCCATGTCTGCGACGTTTAGTATTCGAGTTATGGCCCGCCGTAGGTCTGACCGAGCAATTTTTGTTCCGCGCACTTTGTGCACCGTGCACATTGATGTTTGTATGAAAAAGTACCCTACCTAGGGACGCGTAGAGCAAATTGGTACCCCCGGGCATGTTGTCGGTTGACTTTCTGGTTGCACTTTTCATCATCTAGGTGTGTGTTCTGACACGTTTTGAGGGTTTTTAGCGAAAAAAATTTTTTTGACTACTCGAGCTCTCCGGCCCGTTCGGTGCACTTTTTGCAAAAAGCTAGGGAGCTGTCCCTAGGTTCGGGTGTGTCACAAAATGATGAAAAGTGGTCAAAAAACCACTATCTATCCAAATCGGATAGAGAATGAATTAGACGAGCTTAAAATTGTTCTACGACCCATGTCTGCGCGCGTTTTTGTATTCGAGTTATGGCCCGCCGTAGGTCTGACCGAGCAATTTTTGTTCCGCGCACTTTGTGCACCGTGCACCATTTATTTTGTATTGAAAAAAGTCCCTACCTAGGGACGCGTAGAGCAATTGTTGGTACCCCCCGGGCATGTTGTCGGTTGACTTTCTGGTTGCACTTTTCATCATCTAGGGTGTGTTTCTGACACGTTTTGAGGGTTTTTAGCGAAAAAAATTTTTTTGTGACTACTCGAGCTCTCCGCCCGTTCGGTGCACTTTTTTGCAAAAAGCTAGGGAGCTGTCCCTAGGTTCGGGTGTCACAAAATGATGAAAAGTGGTCAAAAAACCACTTCCAGAATCGGATAGAGAATGATTAGACGAGCTTAAAATTGTCTACGACCCATGTCTGCGACGTTTAGTATTCGAGTTATGCCCGCCGTAGGTCTGACCGAGCAATTTTTGTTCCGCGCACTTTGTGCACCGTGCACATTGATGTTTGTATGAAAAAGTACCCTACCTAGGGACGCGGTAGAGCAACAATTTGGTACCCCCGGGCATGTTGTCGTTGACTTTCTGGTTTGCACTTTTCATCATCTAGGTGTTGTGTTTCTGACACGTTTTGAGGGTTTTTAGCGAAAAAAATTTTTTTTGACTACTCGGCTCTCCGGCCCTTCGGTGCACTTTTTTGCAAAAAGCTAGGGAGCTGTCCCTAGGTTCGGGGTGTCACAAAATGGTGATGAAAGTGGTCAAAAAACACCACTATCCAGAATCGAGATAGAGAATGATTTAGACGAGCTTAAAATTGTTTCTACGACCCATGTCTGCGACGTTTAGTATTCGAGTTATGGCCCGCCGTAGGGTCTGACCGAGCAATTTTTGTTCCCGCGCACTTTGTGCACCGTGC
>NW_024427785.1:0-64716 GCF_017562075.2 Anopheles merus
TGTGCCGAGATAGCTCGACTGTGGTGAAAAAATGTGTGCCTTCATTTTTAATATTTTTAGTGTATAGTTTAGAAGCGCATAAAGCCAGTAGGCTCTATGCCTCTTTAATTAAAAAAAATGCGTACATTTTTTTGTAAAATAAAAATAAAATCCTGCACACACACATACTCGACCTTACCTGTAATAGTCGATATCCAACGCTACTCTTCAAGCCAGACGTGTTATGCTCTGGTCCGCTTACCAGCATGTAAATTGAGCTGTATGGCAAATGCCTGCCGATTAAACATTCATCACCTGTGGCACTGTACTACCAACACCGCGAATATCAACTCATGTCCCTTGATCTCACACCCTCCTAAATCAACGTACACTGTCGATCGACACTAGATATCGCCAATGATACACAGAACACTTTAAAAACTACGAAACGAAAACCCTTCTATGTGATATTCAAGCACACTACACGGGACTACTGCACAAAATACTTTCTTTCCCTTTCAACCACTGCGGGGCAGGTGTTCGCTGCTAACACAATTAGAAGTAAAACTTTCCCAACACAAACGGAGTGGGGTAGCTTGCTCTAGAGCAAGTGAAGAGGAACCATTATTTCATCCCTTTTTTTCGGTATTATTTCGAAAACGCAACACTCGCACACACGGTTCATACACACTGACACACAATTACTCACTCACGCACCCAATTGCTTTTGCCGGTATTCAACTTTTATTTCCACTTGCCCTGGTTGCACCTAAAATCCATAACGTTCATCGAACCACCGACTCTAATGGACAAAGAATGTCTTGGATTCCCGCGTTCACTAGAGATACTAACGAGCGTACTACCATCGAATACGCACAGCACTCACACACCGCTCGGTGCCAGTGGCAAATCGCTACTGTATACCGTCAGTGTAGGCTTTCTTCGCCCTCGCCGAGCAGGAAAACTGTCGGAAAACCTGCGCGCTCGGGAAAAACTCGGCTCCAGCTGTTTCGTTCCACCGTCTTCGTGGGGTCCGGTGTTTGTTTTGACAGTTCACACGCATCGCTCGGGAAATGGTCCGAAAAGTGGCAGCAATGTGTAGTGGTGTGCGAAAATTCTCCCATTTTCCGGTGTCGGATGTTGATACACACCCACCGGAGGAATGAAAAAAAAAAATCGCCATTCGTGTAAAATGGTCAGCGATGCAGTAACATGTTCACGAAATGTCGAGTATGCGCTACCTTGGCAATGTGCCCCAGCCTTCTTTCAGTATGACATTGATGGATATGTGTCATTTCCTTTATGCACCCAGTGTTTCAACGTGAAGTGTGATTATTGCTAACGAGCCGTAATTATTGGCAGTAGCAAAATATTGACTCTACCCGGATGGTTTTGCAAGAACCATTCACCCGACAGTTGCCGACAACAGTTACAACGGCATGCAGCATTACGATGGATCGCATGCGCCAGGACAACGGTTACGGGTAACACACAGCCGTTATGCGTCTTGTAACCTTATTTCTTGCAACCAACGCACCAACCCGCTGCGCTGGTCGTTCTAGAGCGCGAGTTTGGCCGCGTTTCATTCGGAAAGAAATATACTAAAACAGACAAACACACCACACACACACACACACACACACACACACACACACACACACACACACACACACACACACACACACCCACTCGCGTATGAATTCTAATGTCATCGGGCAAGGCCAGTACGCCACGCGTTTCTCATTTGCTTACCGATGATTCTGCCCCAAACAGCGCTTCCATTCCCACACAACATCTAGATACTCGATTTGGGGAAAGTCGATCAGATCGCTTACGCAAATAAACGCGCCCGGCGTGGAAACCGTTTATTACCGTTTGTTTACAGTAGAGCAGTCTCTTTATTTCGCTTAATTCTACACCGAACGCTCGGTTGGCAACTCTTTCATGGGAAGAGAAGATGGGCAGAACAGAAACGAGGGAAGATTTGTGCACGCAAGCAACTCGCGAGACGTGCGTGCGTGTGCTCCGACACCTTCGCCGGGACTGTGCTACGATCACCGGGCAAAACCGGTGATCGAAGTTGACTAGAGAGTGAGAAAAGGTATCGCCGACACCAGCGCTGGTTAGCGTATTTCGTTGGCCCAAAAGTCTTTCACCATGTCGGCCGCCTTCTCGCCGATCATAAACACCACTGCGTTGGTGTGCGATGCCGGTATGGTTGGTATGATCGATGCGTCGACGACACGCAGCCCCTGGATGCCGTACACCTGCAGCTGCGGATTGACGACCGCTTCCGGATCGGTCACAGGGCCCATCTTGCACGTACCGCACTGCAAACAAACACACCGATGATCAAGCAGTCCTTCAACTTCTGCGCTAATACGATTTCCCCATACCTGATGCTGCAACGTACTACCGATACGTCTGATGGCACACTCCCAATACTCATCGCTTCGGAAGCGATGCTGCTCACAGCCGTAAAACGGTGTACTGTGCAACCGTGCCCCAACGTCACGGAAGCTGCGAGATTCAATCAGATCGACCGTCAGCTTGACGCCTTCCCGCAGCACGAGCAGATCGTCATAGTCCGCAAAGAAGTTACCCTCCATACGGGGCCAATGGAACGGATTGATGCTTTTGAGCGAGATGCGACCACGACTCTTCGGCCGCATCAGAACCGGTGAGACCGAAAACGCATGCTTTCCAAGGATCGAGCCGTACGTGCTGTGGTAGAACTGGTCCGTAAAGCCGATCGTTGCCCGCAGCGTACCCGACTCATCGTTGTTGTAAGCACCTGTGCCCATGACCAGCTCAATGTCCGGATAATCGGAGGCTGTTGAGTAAAGGAGAAGTAAGGCAATTACACTATTTTGCTATACCGACATCGGAAGACATTCCACTTACGCGTGAAGCTAATGTTAGTCTTTACAAAAGCGACACCCTCCGCACCGCCCGGAGAGGTGAATGGACCCCGGCCATGTACCAGATAGTCGATAATGGGGCGCGGCGAACGCATGTCTCGTTCCCGTACCGTCACCGGTTGGTTCACCGGGAACACCAACCCTGGCAGATTCAAATGGTCCTGCATGTTATACCCTACCGGTAGATCCTGCACCACGGGAATGCCCATCTCCTTCAGGTGCTCCCTGGGGCCGACACCGGACAGCATCAGCAGCTGCGGCGAGGCAATAGCACCCGCCGCCAGGATCACTTCCTTACGCGCTCTTATCACATACCGCCGTCGACGCTTGATGAACTCCACACCGTACGCTTGCTTCGTTACCGGATCAATCAGCACTTTGGTGACGCGGGAGTACATTGATATGTCCAGGTTGGGACGCCTTGAGGCCGGTACGAGGTAAGCCTTGGACGCACTGCATCGACGTCCTCTGCGCATGGTCGCTTGCGCTTTACCGAAACCGAGTTGAATTTCCCCGTTCGGATCTGTCTCCATGTACCCGAAGTCACGACCCGCCTCAATGAACCGCTTCAACAGGGGTGTCTCAAATTGAGACTCTTCCACGTCGACCAATCCCGCCGTAGAGCGGTACGGGGAGTGTCGCAGTTCGGGAATCTGCACACGTTCCGACTTCTTGAAGTACTGCAGCACCTCACGATAGCCCCAGCCAGGGTTGCCCGCCTGCTCCCAACCGTCGTAATCGCTCCGGTGACCACGTGTGTAGATGAGGAAGTTGATGAGGCTGGTGCCACCGAGACCGCGCCCTTTAGGCCAATTGCAGACGCCTCCCTTCAGCCCCAAACAGGCACCCTTCATCGGGTCAGCCTTGTAGCCCCAGTTGTAACCTAAAAGTATAGAAAATCGCAAGCGAGTTTTAGGATCTGTCCATCATGCTCAGTATTCAAGGTCATTTCACTTTCAGGGTGTTCCAAGTCACTTTCGAATGCAAAAATTGTTATTCACCGCGTGGGAAAAGTTATTCCACATCACTCTAATATTTCATTTTCATCACAATAATTTTAATTTCTTCAGCATGATTTTCAACACTTCATGGGTCTATTTCCATCAATGTTTCACAGAGGCTTTAGGCTAGATCCCATCACCCGGTTCATCAATGTTTAACGTTAAAGTGTTGAAAATCATACTGAAGGAATTAAAAATTATTATAACGGAAATGAAATATCAGATTGATGTGGATTAACATTTTTAACATATCTCAAAGAAACTCAATAAAGCTTGAGAAGTGTTGAACATCATGTGGAAGAACAGAAAAAAATATTATGATGTTGAAAAACATCTCGCAAGCAGTGAAAAATGTTGCACACATTGGAAATTGACTCGGAAACCCTTGTAATAACAGTTTCATTGATGCAACATCAACCCCAGCCTGCTTGATCATTGAAGGGTTGGCACCATTCAAAAGCTTCACTGAATGGAGCTTACACAGAGCACTACAACTGTTGCGGCAACGCATGCGCTGCAGTTGCGCGTGACACGTGCAACTGCGGCACCATCAACCCTTCATGTTGCACGCGTATGAAAGAGAAAGGTGAATGCGTTTCCGCGAATCACGTGAATAGTCACGGGAGGGGGAACTTATTTTTAGAAACCCCTGAATGGGCCCCTGTTAACAATCGCTAGAAGCGCGATGGCCGCGACGCTGCATATATAGACGTTCCAACTGGCACGTTCGCAGGGTAGTCTGCTGTTCTCATGGTTCAAAGGGGGGAGTTACCTTACACAACTCACAAACCATATAGCGGTACATGTCGTATTAACTATATAAAAACCTGTTATCAAAGCAGTCTAATGAAAAACGCGCCCTTCTCTTCGCTGAGATGTGGAACAAAACACTCCAAACAGAAAATTGAAACGAAAACTCATAACCAGCTCGCATCTAACTGCGGTCCTGTATGGAAAAAACAACAAAGCCTGTCCAAACAAATGCAAAAATGTGTGGCTGGAATAATTTCAAGTAATAAGTTCGTTACGAGAAAAAATCAAATGACCAGAGAATAGATTCGACTATCTTTTTTGATTTTGATATTGCGCTTCAGCCAACGTTGCTTTAATTTTGTTTACTGATTTGCAGGCAAATTTATATTGTTGTAGTTGATGTTTCTATTTAACAACTTCCAACTTCCAGCTGATTCTATGAATTTGATACTGAAAATGTTAAAGTTCGCTACGAAGCTTCAGTCTGCACGTACATATTTCAGAAAGTATGTTTGTAAACATTCTAAAATCAGATTTGTTTTCTTTGGCATTGATTCATAGGATTTAGGATCATTTTCTTTTTGTCTAATTGTAGAAATTGTTTCAACTGTTTCAATTGATCAATAATTGGTTATTAAGGGTGGTATTTTATATGCTTGGTGGTATTAGTGCGTTTTGCTTATTTTGTAATGCTGCATTTTATCTTATTTTTATGACAAACTTTATCCCCTTTTTATTGATTTTTTGGAAATGATAGATTCATGGTTTTTAGCTATACAGGCAAAAGTATCTTAACAGAATACTACTTTGCACCATCAAGAACCAAATTTTTTGATATAAGCAATAATATCAAGAACATTTTTGAAAAATGATTCAGTTTTCTTATTTGGAGTATTGTAATGAAAGAACCCAAAAAATTTCAATTAATGAAATCTTTGCAAAGAATCAATAAATAAACACACTTCAAGGGCAACCATTAATGTCTCATAAATTATACTTAAGCAATATTTATCCCATGTCGTATCACATATATGCCCTCAGGGCACACACGAACAATCGAAACGATGATCATGATTCAAACTTTGTGCCCCAGTTTCTTTTGTTTTCATACAGCTGCAAGCCGTGATGGCAGATAGTTTTGAGGTAGAAACGGAACAGCCCAAGGCATCTCCCAAAACCAGACTACAACTCACCAGAATAGACACCAGAAATAAGCACCACATCTCTATCGAACGTTAAGCTCAAACGTAATGGGACCCATTAGTCGAAATATCCGCTCCAACCTACCTGTAATGCTGGTCAGGCCAGCCGTCAGCGGTACCTCGGTCAGCATGTTACCTTCCTTGCCCGCCTCCAGCAACAGCACGTTCCAGTCCCGTACCTCGGACAATCGGTTGGCCATCACGGATCCACCCGAACCGGCACCGATGATGATGAAATCGTACTCCTTCCGGAAAACCTTTGTGTCCGGTATGCGGGGCGTACCATTGTTGAACAGGACGCTGGTTTCATCGAAAAGTGTTTGAAAGAAGGTGTCATCGTGGCCATCCGCTAGTAGATTCGGGGTCGTAAGGATAAACAAGACCAACCAAATGGGTGACTGTAAAGAAGAAAAACGATCACAGTTGGGTTTTAGTTACTGTGCAATTATTGATAAAACAATTATTGACATTTACAGGAAGTAGTAAATCAAATCTCTTTATTGTATGGCGTCACTCCCAAACCCGTTTCCAAAACTTCTTCCGGCGCTATCGGCTTCAACAGCCTTGTCTCCGCTATAACTTTGATTTGATACACGGAACCGGCACATTGACCGTGGATATTTTTAATGAATTTCCTTTCCGCAGATGGGACACAGCTAAGAGAGCATCTGCCCTGATACCTTCCCTCTGCCCGGCACGGTACAGCATTGTAAGCTGACGTAGGAAAACATTTACATGCAAACGAGGCTCGATCGATGAAACGCCCATGTAAAATGCATCCCATACATCACGACCTTACTGCTTGAGCACCACCGTTTGTGGCCATTATCATCATCGGCGTCGAGCTGTCCATTAACGATTTATCAAACGTCCTTGCAAGACGCGTGCATGCGAAGCAGACCCACACGCCTACAGGTGACAGGTAGCGCATACAATCCTTTCCGGCTGATGTACGAACCCCGACGCTTCTTGAAACTGTATCAAGGTTAGCTACCCTTTTGTATCGGAGGGATGACGTTGGTTTGAAGGAAAAAGAGTGACTAACATTAAGCGACCCCGAAAACCCTCGTGCGTTATCCGGTGAGAGTGATTTGTTGCAGACATAACCTTTTTCTGAAGCCTTTTATTTTTAGTTCATGCTGAATTATCGACCCCTTCTTTTTAGTGAAAAGGTGATTCCAAAAAAAATCAAACATTTTTGTAGGAAGGTCAAACATTGCAAACTCAATTGTTTTATCAATGGAATGGATGGATCAATGGATGGTTTGCTACAGACGTTGCAGCTAAATTTTACTTCATATCTTTACAGCCTATAAGCAATAAGCACCAATGACTATTGGGAAAGTGCAGGTTTCAAAATTAGTGAATTCCAAACACTGAATGAATAATTTAATGAACAGGCATAAAAAAAATTACCCTTTTAATGCCGAATTTGAAAGGTTGAGTAAAGTCTGCTAAATTGGAATGTATTTTCGGTGATGCAAACAATGGCGTAATTGATTTAAACATATTCCCATTACATTGGAACATAATGTCATAAGAATGAGTAAAAAGAGGAATATGCACTCTTTAAAATCAACCAATGGAGTAACCAGGTCAATCGAAGATTTTCATGTTCGCTGATTTACGACTTAATATCATACTCGGACTGGGTTCCAACGCCACATGAAACCAACAAACTAATCCCATAAAAAAAACGCATTTATAAAAGGATAAGTTGTGGGTGATCACCGACACAATAAAAAAGCGCTAGGCATAACGAGCCTTGAGTCTCATGTAGACATCACCATCCGTTCATTGAAAACTATGCCTCTGTCGCACAGCACACACACACACACTCTACTGACCCATTGCCATTGATCCGCAACCGATCGCGACTTCCCAATTTCGCCACCCAACTGTGGGTTAACGTAACCGACTCACCTTGAACTTACTTTACCGGCACGGCTACGACCGACCAGCGACCACGAGCAGAGGTCTGGCCAAATTTCAGCCCTCCCCCCGAACGCCCGCCAACCCGCCCGATTGCGGCTGCGGATTGAGAGGTTTTGCGATATTATGTAACGCCTGTGAGATATTAAGCGCTGCAAGCCATTTGATTTGTCATCTTTGCTGAATAATTCATTCAATTTCGTGTGGACATTGCTCGTGTGAAATCACAACAGCAACAACAAAAAAAAACATAGTAAATTTCATCCAATTAGGACACTCTAAATACGGGTACAAACAAAAGCAAACTGCAGCCCGATTCAACCATCCATAGCGTTGGGGCGCGTCATACTCAACCGGCAAAAAAAAAAAAGGTGGACCAACACAACAGCATTTGGTGTCTTTGTTTTTTTTTTTTTGTAATTGATCGGTTATCGAGCAAATTTGCTTAGGGACGTTAATTGGTTGCGCCAACAACGAGCCTAGGCCGGTGGATGCGGTGGTTACGGTTAAACTGCTCCGGCCCGGTCAAAGCCCGCTCGGCTCACGCCCGCTTGGGTGGTTGAAGCGAAGGAAGTGAATCATTACCAGCCATTTGACAGCGCCGGCCTTGACCGTCAACCGGTGCCGGCGTTACGCCTCTAGATGACGAAGCGTTTCGTGGTGGCTGTTGTGGGGCTGTGGCCCCTGTTTAAAGTGCTGTTTTTCTACACACGCAAAGGATATTTTTACTAGTGGTAAATTAAAGAAAGCTCTAGAACAAAATCATTAGATTTTCTGTAAACAATTTTCTTACACTCCTTTTCTCTTCCATCCACTACAGCCATGCAAACACTCCAGTTTTCCCGCATTAGCAGTCGGTTGGGGTTGTTTTAAGCAGGATTTATATAACCCGCGGGCAAATAAACCCAATCAAACCGGGATAATAACGGATCAGAATAAGTAGCTTTGCGTCATCGAGCCTAATAACCCCCCCTGCATAAGCCCAGCCTCCTCGGCGATCCTTTCCACTCGACACACGCTCGGCAAAGGGCTGGCCGTGTGTGCGCACCTTTCGCGCATTAAAAATATTTCGCCATAATAACACCATAACTCCCCCCCCCCCCCCCCCCCGCGTCACCTATTGCTGCTCGGTACGGGTCTATGCAAAACTTGGCGTCTGCATAAATTATACCCAACAAATGTCCACCCCGTACAGCGCCCTAATTATCTTGTGCGTGTGGTATTATCCGATCGGAGATCGGTTGCTCCGCAGAGCCAACCAACGTGAGGGGTTTGGAGGGAATTCCTTCTAGCGCCGCACGGTTTCCGAGTGTGACAATTAAAGTGCCACGGTTCGACAATGCGCAGCGCGCGACCAGCGCAGCGATCGAGCGGGGATCGATTATAAAACGAAGCACTTGCATTTTTAATGTCGGATATTAGCAAACACACTCCGAAAGACACACAACGCACGCGCACCTCATACCAGCAATGGTCGCTTGATTAGAACTGTGTTTGATTTAATTGTGCACGTTTCGTACGGGGACGATTAATAGCGTTTAATAGCCGAAAAAGTGTTGCCAATCGTGTAGAAACATTCATCGGCGATCGTTTAAATAAATGACAAACCTTAAGAGCGAACAAACAGGAATCCGTTTCGATTCGTTTACGTCAAACCGTTTGCCATGCTGACGCATTTAGTCGTTAGGATTATTCCATTCGCACCAATATAGAATGATGTTTTATCTTGTGAAATATCACACACAAATATTTTAGAAGGGGAAGTTTTTTTTCCAAAAGGAAGACACAACAAGGGGAATCATCAGTACTTTGCCTTTTGCGTAGCTGCGTCAACGAGCGTCGGAAAACGCTTGATCGCGCCAACAACCAAGGGTGGATTTCATTCGGTTGACGTAAAACACGAAAAGGTGGCCGCTCCGTGCTTGCCGGACTGGATTGCAAATTTTCGGAAATACCCTAAACCTGTTCTTTCTCCTTTGTCGTGTCGCACCCGCGGTCTAAGCTGTTCATCGTGAAATGGAAAGGAAATTAAGAACGCGAGAGAAGAATTTTGGTTTGGTCCCACCGGTTGCCTGTGAATTGATGTAAATTGATGCGACGACTCTGACGTAACAGGCTTATCGGCAGGGCGATAGGAACGACAGTCATTGCTAAGTGTTATTTTATGTTAATAGTGCTCGTTTCTCATAAAAATCTATGTTTTTAGTTTCTATAATGAGGACAGGCTATGCTATATAAAGCGAACGAAGGTGCCTTAAACGCAGCAATACCTTAACATGGATGTTTTAGGCCCTCCTGCCACTCACATCATGCCATCAACATCCGCAAAATTATTGCATGGTTTCACCAAAAAAAAAAACAATCCCCTATCAAACTGTTACATAAAAAAACGACAATGCCCCTTGGCAAGAGATGGCAAACAATATTCCGAATATAAAACGATACGTTCAACGGCACGATATATTGCATCATTTATGTATGCTACAGATACTTGCGGAATGTGTGTATCTCTCTCTCTTTCTCTCTTTTGCTCAATTTATACCCTCACCTAGCTTAGCAAAAGCGCCTAAAAGCTTCCAAACATCGATCGAATGATTAGCTTAATGACAATCTAACACAAACCAAAACCACAAAGCGCCGCCAGTTTTGCTGCGGCAATGCGTTATTGAATGAAAGACAACACGCACGATAACTGACACTCGGCATGGAAACGGCCTGGGGGAAAGACCACAGTGGCAACAGACCTTGCCCTTCATTCGCTCGATAAACATCTTCCATCGAAATGCAGCCACCGGTGTTCTGGTGACCAAAGTGCTGGCATCCACGTCGCTCTATCCCACGGCTTCGGCGCATTCTATAAAAGTGATCAAACGAAGGAAAAAACCACACACGCACACAGAAGAGACCTTTGGATCGGTCCCTTGTACGACCTTCCCCTTGGCTTTGTCACGTAGGCGTCCGGTTTCTGGGGGTTTTTGTGTATATATGTTCGGCCGGCCATGCAGATGCATACTAAACTAATCGAAGCTCGTTTGTCACTATTTGCACTACGCACCGATGGGCACTCGTGACGCTAGTGACGCTCTACACACTACGAAGGCTACTCGCTCGAGAACCTGTTTACCTGGGCCGCGGGCAAACAGACACCTGCCGAGTTGGTGAGAAGCAAAAAAAAAACACTTTTCACTTGCACATTATAAATGCAGCTCTGGTTGCACATTAGAAGCTTCTACAAGATTGTCAACATGTTTTCAGTTCTGGGTACACCCTATACGTGGACTGCAAGCCGATTGCCAACTCTCCGCATTTCGATGCAAAAATCATTCGCATTTGCAAGATTTCATTCGATGTCACAGCTTTGAATCAATTCCCCGACGCTGACGCTATCAGCCGCAACCACACCTTGATCGTTTTGGATGATTAATCTTCTTCTTAAAGCTGTCCGACTCGGTGAACACGACCAGACACTGGCCACCCCTAAAACCGAAAAGGCCATCAAAGGTCGCCCACGGTAGTTGGCTCGCTTAATTCGTCAACAGCGTCCCACAATTAATCACACTCCGCGTCCTGTCTGCCGATTTTGCGACACTATGATCGTTGGAATTGACAGAAATTCCGTTTGACAGCGAATCCTCAGCGAGCTGCGTTGGTTTGGTGCAGCAGCGCTCGATTTGGGCGAGTTGTGTGGGAATTCATATTGCCCATGCCATGTGTGCCTGCTCTATCCCCAGACATGCCGTTACGGAAACCAGTCCAGTTAAGAGCTGAGCCGAAATGGCGATCGGGGATTCAAGGTGATCAACGGGCTGCTCGATCGTATGCAGAAATATTACACACACACACATGCACAGCTTCATTCTAGGTCGTTGAGGACAAACGGAGCAGAAAACGAATGAAAGTGCGAAACCACGTTGCACGAGACACGCTAAAAGCGGGTAGGACTGTCTGTGGATCGTTCTTTCGCTGCCCTTTCGCTCACGCGCTGGTGCATTGGCGGTGGCATAGCGCTAAGAAAACAAGCTCAAGGTAAACCGATGCAGTCAATTATGGTGCATTCCATCTGTTTGTAAGACGTCACGAGGTGCATTTCGTCGGTGAAGGTGTCGTCTGCTTCTGGACATGTATCATAAACAGTTGTTGGTGTACAATTCACTTTTTTTACCAAAATAAACTGCAACGAGTGAATGTGCTCCAAATCCGTTTCCCCGTAGCCTTGGGAAGGCAATAAACTGGAAAAGATCGGTGATCGGTTTTGTAGGCAATACTTTTAATTGATGCATTTTCGTTCGGTCCAGATTTTTGAGATATTTACCTAGTTACAACTTGCAAGACACTTGATCATGATCAATCTTTTCTCCAGCGTCAGCCAGCTCATTAGCAAACTTCTGCCCCAATCTCCTAACGATGACTTCAAAGAAAGCAAACAAAAGTGCGGTCCATTCGGACACCGGACACAGGTGCGATTCTTCACAGACAGACTCTTATTTGCTACAGTAATGCATGTGTGCGCCCATATGTTACGGCTTAACCTTCAAGCCATCACAGACAGCCAAAATTGGCACAAATGCACACGCTGCCCGATTTCCGGCAAAGCCGGTTTGGTCTGCCTATTTACCCGCTAAGGACACCGGCTAATGGATGGTAAAACAGCACCCTCGTGTCAGTTTTAGCCCCCTCTCCCACCTTTTCGGGACACGCACACATTCGTACACACAGAGGGGCAAATTAGATTTCGTGCAAATAATGACCGCGAATGGCGATCGACCATTCCGTGCCGATGATCGATTGCTTCTGATGTCATCTCGTTGCTCTAGCTCTAATTAATGGGGAAGCTCGGTCTCTTGTCTTGTTTAAGCAAATAGACTGAGGCTAGAAAAAAACAAGCCAAAACCGGATGGCTAATTATAATCTATTAAAGGGACTGTTTAAGCCTCTAATAGATTTCGCGGGTGTCTCTGAGATGAAAATTAATTAATTTCCTTCAACAACGCCCCGAGGGCACTCGGCACAGCACAGCTCTGCTGGCAAATATCACGAACCATTTCGTGCCACACTTCGGCAAACACTTCAACTGAAGTCAGTTCTTCAGTGTTACCACCTTTCCTGCAGCCTCTGCCAATGTTAAGTAAGCGGCGGATCGCGCCCGACTACTTTATCACACTTGACGACTCCCCACCGAACCCATTTCTTCCACTCGGCACGGTCAACGGACCATTGCCGCACGGACACACACAATGTCGGCCGATTCACATCGATTGATGTGCGGCAGCATAAATTTTCTCCTCCCATAAACAACACACCAAGAGCAGCAACAGCAAACGCTCCATTGCGACAGCCGCACGGCACGCTTCTGCTTTCGATTGCTGCTGTTGTGTTGCTGTTTGGAGTGTCCCAAAAGTCTGCAAGTCGCTCAAGGTTAGGTCAACGGATGGGGCAGGTTTTTTTTTTGTTTTCTCTAGTGACGATTAGACACCTCCATCCTCGGTTGTTGTTGTTGACGTTGTTGTGCACTGAGATGGGAGATACACCTCGGGAACAGTAACACATTCATTCATCCCGCACGGCCCGGGTCTTTCCGATGTAATGGTGCGGTGAATAATTTGCATCGCAATTACAACGCATATGAAAGACGATGCGGCCATCCACACGCACTGGCAAGGCAGGACACATGCTGCGAGAGGAACTCTATCGGTGAAGCTGTTTGACAACAGGTCGTAGCTGCAAATGACATTCTCACCGATGGGGTGACAACAAAACAACCCCAACAATAGTGCGCTGATTGCGATTTGCTCCTCCTGTACAATTGATGCTATTTACAGATTTCAATACCAACTCATCTCCGCAGCGTGTGTTTGGTTGGTGGTTCCTCTTTTTTTTGTAGATGTAATCTTTGTAATCTGTTTTCAAATCACACCTTCTGCGGCATTCGCTCGTACTAGTTGAAGCTCGTTCGCGTTGTACAGGTGGGCAGGGCAGGGATGCAAAAATTAGCACCCATTTAGCACTCGCTGCTCCAAACGTTCTAGCCAGAATTGGTGACGGTGTGCAAAAACCCACCGAATCATCCCTGAGAGATCCATGATGTGATGGATCACTTTTTGGATTGTAACGTCTCGATCGATTGAACGAAACGAGTGGTTTTGCAAAACTGTTCCATACATAGAAATTGAAGAAATCAACTCCGTTAAACTGTATCAACACTTTTCGCAAGCGCCCTATCAATCAGCACGATACACGAAATTGCAGCACTCGAAGAAATTTCCATACCTCACAACATACTTTTTCCTCATATCGTCGTGCACGCTTGTTTCTTTACACAATTGAATTAAATCGTGTTTAAAAAAGGTTTGCAACAAATTGGTCTGCCAAACGGCTTTCGGCTTTCCGTGTGGTGTCGGCCGTGCCGCGCCACCCTTTTTTTTTGCCCCTATGCCAAGGCAATGTTCTACGCCTTCGCACGCACCAGCGAACACGCGCAAAGTCTTGTGTGTTTACACTATTGAGGAAACGCACTTGGCGCCTGTTTGCTGATAGGTAAGGCAATGCACGAGCTCGTCACCTTCTTGCCACGGTGTTGTGGATTTGGCTGTCCCACGAAAGGGGGCTTGTGTTCTCCGAACAGCAAGCGAAAAGATAACAAACTTCTTAGCTGGTATGCTTGTTAGAAATTTTATCTCAAATATACTTAAGACTAATGGAATTTTGTAATCTATTCGCACACACAAACTTCTGTACCATTTTTGCTGTAAACCGTTTCATTTGCACCAGCCGCGAGAGGTTCTTGTTCACTTTTCCTGTTCACTTTTCTCTCTTGTTTGCCGAACGCGACGGAGCTCTCTTATCAACTGACACGAAATATGTGACCAACCATTTCACAACAACACACCGCCCAACATCTCACACCGCGTAGCTAATCACAGTCTGTCTGAACACACGCTTAAAAGCACACCTTTTGGAAAGAATACTTTTACTATCATCCAAACAGAATAGAACCTTTGCTATCTCTCCTCAGTCACGATCACGATCACACTCGTCCACAAAGGTTTCCTTTTCAAACCAAACAAAATTCCACACACTGTTGGCTGGTTTCAAACTGCCAGCTGCTCGAAGATCGCTCTCCAAAGAGGTCCTGTTCACGGCGCACCGCTATCACTAAATGGCTTGCGCTGATTTCGCTGCCCAGTAACGCACCGGTTCCGCGTGGTTGTCTTGGCGACGCGCGTCCGACGCGATCGATGCTACATTTTTTGCTCCGTCGCGATCGTTACGTCCGATCGTCGGGTGTGCAACATCGGCCCCGGCAGGGGTTTTCAACCAAAGAATCATGGTTGTTTATCAGTTCGTACTATTCAACCCCCTTGACGAAATGCTTCAAAAAAAGGCAATGATCATCATGTTCAGGAACTCTACTTCAATACAACAATTTGCCTAATCAAAATAACTATAGCTGTATGCCATTATTACCAAAGCTAGCCCCTTTTTTCATGTAAAAAATTAAACCCATTCCTACCTTTTAACCATCCCTGCGAATGACCACAGCTTGCGCGAACCCACCAAATGTTGCGCTACATGCTCTGTGCGCGCGTTGAAGTCTTTTGATTCACGCTGCAACACTCTGCAACACCTTCATCGGACAGCCTGCATTCAAGCGGTGGTCGGATCGAACCTTTACCAACGGTGACGAGCATCCTGGCCAAAGAAAGGCACGCAATGCAATCGGGGCAGCCCGGTCGGTTGGCGCGCTTTGGAAGTTTGGGCGTTGGGGCGTGACGGAGCGGCGCTCAGATGCAGCAATGTGCTCACCTCGCAATTAGCACACCAAGGCTATAGCCACCATCGCGATGGACGACCTCACGCCGATGGTTAATCACAAGTCGCAGCAGACTCGGGCACACTGGGCAGGGTCAACCACGGTGTACTTACATTCTTTTGTGCTATCAGTCATCGTCCCATCTCGCCGGGGTGGGTTGATTGCCATGAATCACCACACCACTACACTGTTTTGCTGATGATCGATGATCGCTGCTCTGAAGGTAATAGTCGGATAGGTCATTGACAAAGTGTACAAAGCGTTTGCAGAAAAACAGATCACAGCGAGATGCGTCGACAATCGTTTGTTGTGAGATAATTTAGTAATAGTGGCATGCAATTTGCGATCATTACTGCCCACAAATTGTCTCATTTTGCACCTATTTCCAGCGGAGGACAAACTAATCAAGACCAGCCTCCGCCGCAATGCTTTGTGACAGTTTGAATGCTCCCAGTTGTCGGCTGATGATCAGCATTCCCCAGGGGTCAGAGTGTAAATGCCCCCCTTGGAAAGTAGATCAGTCACTAATGCAATTAAACCACTGACCGCCATTCATGAGAAAACGACCGTGTGGGGCGCTGAACGTTAGGCTTTGGAGTTTGAAGTTCGCCTCATACCGATAACGCCTGCAGCAGCCAAAGTGTTTAGTGGTCGACTGATTTCACCCACATTTCACAGACTCGGATTCATTCACTGATCTTGCCGCGTTATGCAATGCCGGCGGGGACGATTTCACGATGCCGGCCACGGTTGATAGTAGTTAGTTGTGGTTAAATTAACGCATTCCAGCGTGTCACGTGTCGATGCGTTTTCGCCTCTTGACTTGTAATGCTAGCTGACGAAGAAGCTTGATGGATGAAATTTTCTTAACACACTTACCCTGCAAAGAAAGCAATATTACACAACAGCAATGCGCCTCTGAACAGAACAATGCACGGTAGCGTCCCATTTTCTTCGACCAGTAGGTCCCGCAAAAGTGTAAATAAAGCTCATTTTTCTTTTCAACACCCAAAACCCGAGGATGGTTTAAAATTAAAAATGTCATCCTTCGTCCCACTTACGCCGCCCCGTTGCATATGGATAATTTGTCTTCGCATACATCAATTGAAATGCCAAAATTGGGTTGGTGCCGCGGTGTGTTTGTGTAGTGACATAATTTGTACTTGCCGTGATAACTCATTGTGCGGGTATGAAGCTTCAAGGTTCGCTCGCTTTACCCGAATCGATCACAAGTTGTAAAGAGATCTTGCAGCGCGGTATGAACGATCGGTGCCCTTTTTTGCATGTCATCTTCATTTGTTGATCGGGTGCAATGATTGGTGGCACTGTAAATTAACTGTTTTTTTGACAGCATCTTTTCGCTTGCAAAGCGAATGCGGCAACAGCAATTGCATCGCACCGGTGCAGTTCAAGGATAACGTGAGCAATTTCTTGGCAGGAGCTGGCTATAGGAGCGAGGGACGACCCCCTTCTCTTCTACCAGCATACTCACCGGTGTTCTCGATCAAACTGCACCTTAAATGCCGTTGCACTCGTTTTGTTTTGTCACCCCGCTTAGCATATGATCGTGATCGGTTGAAGAATGTTTCAAACATTGAAGTTGGAAGTGTATTAAGCATTACAGAAAATACATTAATCTAACCTAGCAAATAACTTCTTCGCCCTTATATCCAGCGTGTTGTGTGTTGCGATTAAATGCACACCGATAAACGACGTGAGCCTCGGCACGTAGTCCACCTGCTCATTCAACCATACCCGCACACTGCGCACTGATCGTTCAAACCTTACACCCTTGCTTACCATCACCAGGGGAGTACCGAAAATCCTCTCAATACAAACCAAAATCAGAAACAAAAAGTCACTCTTACTAGCTTTGTTTATATCAGTGAAACACCCCGAATGCTGGGGCGTTTGCTGGTTGCAGCGCGTAAAACAAAACGCACAAACCCGTTCTCTTTTCATGTTCACTGTCAGTGCGGTTTTTGTTTTTGGGGTACCAGCCGTACCTCCTCCAGCGACCTCCATTTTCAATCAGGCTTTGGTCATATTGTTATCGGCACCAAGAGCCACGAACTACGGGGGCTTTTGGTGGAATTTCAGAACTGCTGCACCCCCATGTAAACACTGGTCGTGTGTAATCGTACTGATTTTTCAAGGACAGATCTTTTACTTTCGCTTGTCGCATTGCATTCATTAATGTTTCCCCAGACATGATGGGAGTCTTATGATACAGATGAGATAAGAAGCTTACTACGGTAGGATCTTCAATCGAGTTCACACATCAGGAATTGAATCAGGACAATCGGTAAGTAGAGTGTGTTACGATGCTAATATTAATTGTGTCAAGGCTGCTGTTTCACTGGTATGAAAAAAACGTGAACCCGCTCGAGTCCAATAGCCGTAAACCGAGACCGGTTCCTTGCGGTTCCATCGGAAAAGGAGAGTCGTCGATGATTTTCAATCTCGCAACGGGCTTTTTTTTCTTTCTAAACGACTAGACGACGAACGGTTTTAGCAAAAAAATAACGCATACACACATTTTGCGAAATACGAAATACGACCCCAAAAATGTTTTCAAAACGAAAAAAAACCATCCGATCAACAACAAACCGAGACATCTACTAATATTGCGAGGAAATGCATCTCTTTATAATCCGATGCTGTGCTGAATTTCGCCATTCGCTCTAATGATCTCATTTTAGCGAGGCGCGACTTGTGTCACAACAGGATCTATAAATTCCCCGCCTATCAAATCACTCTCAATAGAGATTCCCCCGGTGGAGAGTCTTTTGCTGCTTTCCTTTGGTTTGAAATATATGCTAAACTACACAGAACTGGACATTAGTATTCCGATCGTGCAGTGCTCAAGCGGCGAAGAATTCCAATGCGAATGGAACGTACCAAAACTGGCTCCAGAGTTTATTGACACTTTGTGTCGCGGTTTTTCGGGTCGGAGGGATGGTGTTTATGTCATCCATACATAAAAAAATCAGTAGCTGTATGATCTTGCAATGGTTAATAATGCTCACAAATAAAGCCACACAAGAATACACGATCCCTGCAACAAGCAAGAACACGGGGACGGGGGGGCCTATGTACATTAATCGCAAAATTGCGCTCGCGCACGTATGGTGTAATCAAAGCCGGTAAAGGTTCGGAAATGATTGCGTACACACACACACACACGGGGCTGACCACGAGAGGCCACCGAAACCGAAAGTCGCCAAACCGGATCTACCGCAATCTTTGGGGCTCGACACGACGACGTATAAGATCGGATACCGCCGGAGACTTGTCTCGTCGGCCACGGTGCGGGCGCATAGCGGGTGAAGCGACAAGCCACCACCTTCTAATCGCCATCGCTTCCCTTCCCCCCGGGGGAGCGGGGTTGCCAGTGTCTGCCCAGCGTTCATTCTAGCGCTGAGAGAGAGAGAGAGAACTTGCTCCATGTAGGTCACACAACACCGGAGCGTTAAGTTATGGTTAACGTCCAGCGAACACGCACCGTCGCAATCTTGCCTTTACCGATTAGGCCATCAGGGCTTTGGCAGCACTCGACCGTACCACCGCACGTCTCGGAAGTCGCCGGCCGGGGGCTGCAACCATCCGTCCCCTGTCCCCATGCAAATGTAAAAATCCCCCATTTAGCGTGGTTTGGCACACGCCGTCTGAACTTCACCTTCGCGGTGCAGCAGGTTTGTTGGTACTTGGTACATGCGAAACTGTGCGCTGCGCAGAGGCGGACGTATTATGTACGATCGCTTACTATCGACGATCGCTTCCATGGGAACGACTCCCTTCGATTTGTGCACAATTAGATGCGCATCGTGGGCCGCATCGTGATACGGGGGTACAAGTGGTTGGACACGGTTGCCCGGCCCTACCATTCCCAGTACCAAACCCTTCTGCGTGCGATCGCGTTCACAAGAACCACACTTCACTGTTGTGTGCCTTTGCCTCCAAGCAGCTCCGTCCAGCAGCTCACTAAATACCGCGCAAACGATCTGTCACGATCGCGAGGACACATGGCTCCGATCGCGTTCCGATCGGATTTCGGCCGTCTCACAAATCACACTCCACGGGTGTGAGCTAGTAGCGTGCTACACAGCTGGTGGGAGCGAGAGGGTGAGTTGTTGTAGATGATGTTAGCCGCTTAGAAGTAGAAGCAGTTTTCCCTCCCCACCTGAGAGGTTAGCTTCGTGCCAGCTGTTAGGCGGCATTAGACGAATACGGTTGGGTAGATTAGTTGCTTTTCGTTTCTAGCAGTGGATGGTTGGTGGGTTTGGCTGGCTGGAGAAGTGAGATTTTTAATCCTCGGAGCGTGGGGAACCGTCGAAGCATCGATGAGATTTGTGAGCAACTTAGAGTTGCTTAAAGTTTGCAAGGACATTTGGGCACTATTCGCTAGACAAGGATTGTAAGTGTCTTCAAGATGCACCAGGTTCATTGCATGCAGGTGATCGTTGGAAGTGAGCAAGAGCATCAACAACAGTGCCGTAGATTAGTGCATTTCAGTGAAACAAGATATAATGAGTAATTATGTGCCCCACATAAGTGATCTTCACATTGTTAGCCTGGTTAGACCTTTGGATGTCCTTTCAAAGCTACTCTTCCTACCCCGCATCAGCGTGACATACATCTGGCAAGGTCACGGTGTTAAACGTTGTCCATTTTCTAAGGGCTATTATTAAAACACAAACCTCAACAAGATTGAGTTGATGAAGTACTAATTCCTCCCAACGTTGTCCGAATATCTCCCACGTTCAGCTGACTCGTGAACCTGCATGTCTGAGTTTGCCATCGACAACCCGTGTCGTGAATGATCTTCAGCAATAAGAGCGTTGTTAATTTCGATTCGATTCCCCACGTACTTGTTGTACAAATCAAACGCTCAAAGTGTTGACGTTTGACCGAAGAAAAAAAAAACAATGCCCCACACGGACGTGATCCTCGATTTACCACACCTCCAAACGCGCACCGTTACCACCCCATAAAGCCAATTTTAACTGCATGTTATGAGTGGTTTTGAGCGTGCACTTGACATGGCGGCGCCTTCGAGGGCGTCCGTTTCTTTGGCGATGGACACAGTTGGAATTGTTTCCTTATTGTCTTTCCCAATCTGCACAGCGGCTGGCGGTCAATGTGAAACCCTCGCTCCCCCTCCGGGGTCTACATTCCCACAAACGAACGCATCGATCATTCCATCTCTGACGTTTGTGAGGGCTTTTCGCAATAATTTAGCGGGTTTTTTTGTGTGTGTGCGCGCAATGATGCACAGATGGCATAAGAAAAGACCTTCAGCGATCTCGGATTCTGAATTCGTGCATCCTCTCTCTCTCTCTTATAACATTCGATTCATTGATGCTGAGAAGACATTAGAAAAAAGGCTTTAAGGCATCAAAACGACCGTCACCACCTGCACCTGCATCACATTCGCGATCATCTGCCTTGCATTAAGATATCACTTCGATCTTCTCGATCTTCACATCTAATCATTCCCACAGATGGTACGACGAACGGTTGGCACGCGGCTGCCAATGCTGATGGCGTTTTTGCTGACGGCTTCTCCTCCCACCGACGCGCAACAGTTCCCCGTCTTCGAGACGCTGTTCGATGAGGTGAGCCTGCTGGTGCGCACCGGCCCGAACGCTTCCGTGCCAATACCGGAGGCGAAGCGGATCCGCGACGAGTACGATTTCGTCGTGATTGGGGCCGGCTCGGGCGGTTCGGTGATGGCCAACCGGTTAAGCGAAGTGCGCGACTGGAGCGTCCTGCTGCTCGAGGTGGGCAAGGAGGAGAACCTGATCTCGAACGTTCCCCTCACAGCCGGACTCACCACGGCCACGGGTGAGTGTGTGGAGGTGGGGGCGATAAGGAAGCAGGAAGCTCCCATGCCTATCTGACATTCCCCTTTCTCTGGCGCAGGTTACAGCTGGGGCTACCGGTCCGATCCGATGCGCAATGCTTGCCGGGGGCTAGAGCAGGGCGTCTGTTACTGGCCGAAAGGGCGTGGGTTGGGTGGGACGAGCCTGATCAACTTCCTGCTGTACGGTCGCGGCCACCAGCGCGACTACGACGATTGGGAGCGGGCGGGCAACTACGGCTGGGGCTACCGGGACGTCCGGAGGTACTTCGAGAAGGCGGAGCAGATCAAGGGCCAGCCGTACAACCGGCACGGCTACCTGCACATTGAGGAAAGCTCGTTCGAAACGCCAATGCTGGGCAGGTACATCGAGGCCGGCAAGCGGTTCGGCTACCGGCACATCGATCCGAACGATCCGGTCCAGCTCGGGTTCTACAAGGCGCAGGCCACGATGGTGAACGGGGAGCGATGCAGTGCGGCCCGGGCCTACCTCAAACCGGTCGCCGATCGGCCCAACCTGGACATATCGACCCGCTCCTGGGCCACCCGGATTTTGATCGATCCCGTCACGAAAGCGGCATTCGGCGTGGAGTTCACCAAGAACAAGCGCCTGCACACGGTGCGCGTGCGCAAGGAAGTGATACTGGCGGCGGGCGCGATCGCGTCACCCCAGCTGCTGATGCTGTCCGGCGTGGGGCCGCGGGAGCATCTGCAGCAGCTCGACATACCCGTCGTGAAGGATCTGCGCGTCGGGTACAATCTGCAGGACCACCAGACACTGTCCGGGCTGGTGTTCACCGTCAACCAGCCGGTAACGATACGGGAGCGGGACATGCGCCGACCGGCCCCCTTCCTGAGCTATCTGTTCGCCCGCCGCGGTCCGTTCACCGTGCCGGGCGGGGCCGAAGGTATCGCGTTCGTGAAGACGAACAACTCGCGCTCCCCCGAGGACTACCCGGACGTGGAGCTGGTGCTCGGTACGGGTGCGGTCAACAACGATGAGTCCGGGTCGCTCCGGCACACGTTCGGGATGACGCGCGAATTCTACGACCGTTCGTTTGGGCCGGCCCGGGGACAGCACGCGTTCGGCATTGCGCCGGTACTGATGCGGCCGAAAAGTCGGGGCCGGGTGTGGCTGAAGAGCCGCAACCCGTTCCACTGGCCCCACATGGAGGGGAACTTCTTCGACCATCCGGACGATCTGGCGACGATGGTGGAGGGCATTAAGCTGGCGGTGCGCATTGGCGAGTCGGACAGCTTCGCCTCGTACGGTGCGCGGCTGCTTGGGACACCGTTCTATGGGTGTGAGGCGCATCCGTTCCGGTCGGACGACTACTGGCGCTGCTGCTTGCAGCAGGTCGGTGCCAGCATTCAGCACCAGTCCGGTACGTGCAAGATGGGCCCGGCCAGCGATCCGGACGCGGTCGTCGATCCGGAACTGCGCGTGCACGGCGTCGGCGGGTTGCGCGTGGTGGACGCTTCCATCTTCCCGGTCATACCGGCGGCCCACACGAACGGGGTCGTCATCATGGTGGGCGAGAAGGCGGCCGACATGGTGAAGGACTACTGGAACAATCACATACCGTGAGGGAGGAGGGAGGGGGAGAAAGATATGCTCTTTGCCGTTGCAAGCAGCGCCAATCAAACTAGTCACGATGGGTTACAAGTTTAATTTTATGTTTGAGGGAAATCAACGGTACAATTTAGCATTAAGAAAATAAGAAATAAAATAAAGTTTAAATTAATAATTATAAAATTATATGTGATCGAAATTTATCATTTTATAATTATGCTCAAGCCAAACAAATGAAAAAAATCAAACGAGTAGATTCTCTTTGGGATTTGAACCCAGGTCCGATGTGTTGTTAGGTTGAACGATTGCAACCATCTCTTTAATTGGATCTTAGTAGCGGAAACTTCTTTTTCCGCCCACATGCAGTGCAAGGGATTGAAAAAGAATGAGTTTTTTGTGTTCAAAATTAAGAACAGTAATCAAAAGGTCAAAAAGTAAAGCACAAACACAATTCAAGCACAAATACACACTTATACATGCCCAGTGAAATCGTCTTTTTCTTCTTGGTGTTGTTGATTCAACGACCTACGCCGGCAGGCTAGACACACACAGGATTGCTAAACTTGCTACCATGAAGTATAAAAAAGAGTCTAAGATGTGGTTTAGATGGGAATCGAACCCGTCCGACGAACGTTGCAACATTAGATCGCTCGCTTTTATTGCCACGCTAGCGCAGCATATGACATAAGGGTTAACAATCTAAGCTTGTGGCGAAACCTTACAACAGTCGCACGCTCAACGGTGATCATACGATAATTGCATCGTCGCAGGCAATTTTTATATGATTTTTTATCTTTTTTTCTGAGATGCGTATTTAAATAACCAGTAAATTCTTGAACAATTAAAATACTTACCAAAAAGTACATCTTTTTCTCATTTTCTCAAACACACAACTTGTAGCACGCCGCTGTCGATTAGGTGAAGAATGAAAAAAACAGTTTTTCATCTATTTTCGCTTTTCTTCGCTTAGCTTCGTTAGTTAAATATAAATACCACTTGGAGTTTTTTGCCTTTCTTCCATCTCGCCCTTTCTCGCTTGCTTCTGATTCGCTCGCGTGCGAATGTGAGGCTGAATTTCATCCAACCCATGCGCGTAATGGATTACCATCGTTTTGTGATCATCTGCTGCTAAACGCTACACGCCTCTTACATATTAGCATTTATAAATATGATTGAGATTGTTCTGGCCAATAACGCTCACACACACACATATGATAAGCTCAAACATAAACTCGAACTTAAAAACTACACACTCGTCCCACCATCCTCTGAGAGCGAATAAGAATGTTTTCAGCATTTACGATTTAGCGTACCCTTAGTACGCTTCATCGGTGTGTCAAAAAGGATCGCATCACCTTGTTAGGCAAAAAGTAATAAGTTAACTGGTTTCCGATTCCGATTGATAAACGCAAAAGAATCTTACAGTTGGCAGCTTTGAGATACTGTGCGCGAATTCTAACAACTGCTACGCTTAGATCAGCAAACAAAAAGTCAAAGATGCCGCTCTTTACTACTCCTCTTAGATGGAAAGATGATAATCACAATAATTAAATGTCGATAACGAAACAATGCTTCCTCAATTTGGCGTATATGTATGTGTGTGTGTGTGTTCGTGTCCTTATGCTTGATTGTTGTTCCCTTTCCCGTTCACTGATTGTGATTGTTGTCTCCCTTTCCCGTTCACTGAGAATATACGTTCTCTCTTACGTATCTTATCACTGTCTATCGATTCCATCGAGTAACTACACTAAACGAGCACATACAGAACGTGGCGAACCGAAGCCTAACACTGGCAATATAAGCCTTCCCTTATCCTTCTTCTTAGTCGGCAAACGACGATGACCCCCGTCCCCGGTCGACCTACACACACACTAATGCAGCAAAAGCTTTCCTACTTAATATGCTTATATCTCACGATTAACTGATTGCTTATTGAAATAGTGGCTTAGCACTGTTATATTGATTGACCCACTGTCCTTCGTCTTTCCGCTTCCATTTGTGTCAGTATTACGGGTCAGAGTACACACAGTCTAATGTTTAGATTTGCAAACGTTTCACCTGCGTACGAGTAACGCAGCCTATGGTCCTACACATATGTACGACAACTAATTATGGATGAAATGAAAAGCGAAACGATGGTCTCACGTTTAGTGCCCAGCCAGTTTGGCAATAAATTAAAAAACAAATTATCGATCTTTTCCTCCCTGTGGCACTCAGGAAAAGATTTCCACAATGAAGATGATGTGGGATGAGAACTTCTTAACGTTAACGTAACTTAAGCTAGCAGCTCGACTCGAATCAACCGACCGCCGGTACCGCTTCCACACTGTGCATAATCGACTGGGACGACTGGCGCCATTTCCGTCCTATTTGTGGCGTTTTTGTGGTTCGTAGCGAACGACGAGCCCCCATCGCAAAGCGCACCGGACCTTACCCCGGTATCCGGTTCACTTCTGCACCGTCAGCGGTAGTGTCGGGACGCGTTTACTGCTGTAGAAATGGGACCGCAGCGATTCGTTCTCCGGGTTAGCCATAACCGAGTCGATGAACGCGCTCGTTTCCTCCTGCAGCTGGGCCAGCCGCACCTGCAGCTCCTGGTTGCGCCGGATCAGCTTGACCGTTTTCAGCGCGATATCAAACAGACCCTTGTGATTGCGCGGATGGTGCGGTACGTTCTGGTGGTGGTGATGCAGCGGATGATGCGACTGGTACGACCGGGAGCCGGAAAGGGCACCGCCCCCGTGCGCCGACGATACGCTACTATCCTCGCGGAAACCATCATCGTCGAAGTCGGACATGCTGTACGAGTTGCACCTAAAACGGGTAAAGTGGAAAAATGGGGGAAAATTACTTCTCTGCCACTTTCGCGTCTCATCGCACCCTTCTTCCCAGCCCCACACCCTTACCGACAGCTGATGATGCTTCCCAGGGGTGAAAAGTCAAAGTTTCGATCGTCCATCGAGCTGGAACATCCGCTCGACGAAACGCTCATCGACCGGCGGCTGCGCAACCGTGGCCCGGACGTGCTGCCGTCCTCCGTCGTGTCGATGCTGTCCAGCTGGTCGCTGCATTCGGGGCTGGTGTCACAGCCGATCCCTGTGCTGTGGTTGCTGCTGGTCGTGCTGCTGCTGCTGCTGCCACCGCCACCGCCGCTACTGCATCCGTACTCCAGCGAGGAAAAGGTGGACGAGTTGGTCGTATCGTCCATCGGCGGTTCCGTGATGCGACAAACCACTGCCGAACCGGTCCGGAGGCTGCTACACCTATCGTAGGGCGTTCGGCACCGGCCGGTGGATGATTTGTAGGATGATTGCTTTTGAATTTTACCAACTGTAAAGAAAGAGGACATAATATTTCTTTAAAATTAGATCAGATTAACGCAAAACATCGCAACAAACACAATATTACGTTCAATAACCAGTCCATGGCAACTGGACATGTTTGGGTTTGGGGCTGTTAACAATGTAGCAAGCAAACACTCCATATAACCTGACACGATTTGCACGTTGTCGTAACGCCTCAGTGGTAAACGTCTTTCCCCCTTTTGTTTTCCCTCCATCCTGCACACTTGAGCCGTTGGTCTGACGGCGTGAGCTAACAGCCCTCTCTCCCCCTTCACAACGTAAAAAAACAAAAAAAAAAACACACAAATGCATACACAATCGTTCGCTCAGTTTCAAACGGTATAGAAACTGTTCTGCATTGAGCATTCGGAACAACCGCCGTGGTTCCATAAAGCAGCAACAACAACAACAACAAAAACGTTGTTCAGTACGCGATTTAAATAAATACCACCACACCTCTTGCGCGCGCGCGCGCACACACACGTCTCGGGACTTGGCCGCGTGCTGAAGCATATCGTCGACCGGTCGCGTCCGGTCGTAATAAATACCACACCGTTGACAGAGGAGGCAGCGGCCAGGGCTTGCCAAGCGGGGAGACACTTCACACCCTCGCGCTACTGACGCGAAGATCACGTTCTGGGCCACTGGAGTGTGTGCTGTAGCAGAGGTTTTACACCAACGGATTCCGCCCGACGGAAAGAGGTATGGCATACGGGATTTTTAGTCGAACTGGCGGCGCTCTGTTGCCATCAGCATGTGCACAATGTGAAGTACCCTAGACCATCGTCTCGCCCCTGAAACGGGTTTAAAGCTTTGGTGGAACAAATGAAGCATTTTGAAGGGAATTATTTAAACGCGAACGCGCTCAAATCATCACTTGAAAGCTTCATTGTCCTACACTCCTAAAATTCCCGACTCGATTGATCTCGATCGGCCGTTCAACCCGACAGTAACTCCTGCGCTAATGGTTGAAAATTCCACCACGGAACGGTATCTCATCCCGCTTAATCAGCACCGCGCGGAAGGAAAGTGCTTTCATCCAACCAACCCCCAACCTGCCCCGTAAGCCGTACACCTTTTAGCTGGCAACGCACAACTGACGGCACGACCCACATGGCATGGCCCGCACGTCGCAAGCCAAAGGGCACAACAGCCGCGGCGGCGTACGAACGAGAACCGACCATCCGGCGCACAACGTGCTGTAGGTCGCGTTGCAACACGTTTTCACACTCGCGCTTCGGACGAACCAGCGCTGGGGCCACGTGGATGCAACCGATGTCGTCGGAGAGAACCGAGACAGAGTGAGAGAGAGAGGGCCCCAGCCCGCCACAAGCGAACTGTACGTGACACTCGAATGTACGAGAGCAGGAAGTCACACACTTACCCAGAGGGGGGTGCATTTATGTCTGGACCGTAATAAAGCACCTCCACTGCCCGGCTGGTTGGGGCTGTAGAGAGAGAACTCGCGGGCGGACACAAACACACATACATACACACATGTGCGGGCACACCCAGGACGCGCTGCAACCACGTGCTTCCGGGCGCGAAGCACGCGTGAGGTGCACGCTAACACTTTCGCATGAGTACGCCCCGTGGCCGGGTACGGTTAAACAACGCGCTCGGTAGCCCGGAAATGCAAACGCTAATACGCGTCCCTAAGTCCAAGTGTTAACGCATGCATCATCTTCCTCCTCCTGCCTTTGAATGCTTTACCCGCGCGGGTTCTAACAATCGGGGAAGAGGTTTGATGTAGTAACGCAATCGGAAAGATCTGTCCGTTTCTTTGTTTTA
The DNA here is from genome assembly GCF_017562075.2 of Anopheles merus. NCBI lineage: Eukaryota > Metazoa > Arthropoda > Insecta > Diptera > Culicidae > Anopheles > Anopheles merus. Next base: position 28,170 of record NW_024427785.1, read on the forward strand.
TCGCGAGCACATGTTTCCACTCTTCGCTGTGCTAAAACAGATACTGATACATTATTTATTTTGAAGGTTAGTTTACTTCTGTCCACCTCGCATCCCATGAATCTCGGGGTTCGTGTCAGCATCTCGCAACATTCATGCGTTCTCTCTCTCTCTCTCTCTCTAGTTCGCTTTATTCACGCGGCCTTAGCTTGAGCTAGCTTCAGGTCACGTGTCCGCTTTGTTCGGTGCCATGCTGCGGTACTTTTCTCTGAGCCGCACATCACATCTGGCCAGCTGACCAAGACAAATGCTCCCCCACTCGGCGTTCAAGGGAACGCGGTTATCAAGGGGAAGTAGTGGGAAAAGGGAAAGCAGAAGAAGATAGAGGCGGTCGAGGTGTTTTGGCGAGTGAATCTCGTCCAGGTGAGTCAATGTGTTTGTTTTAGTTGTTTAGCAGGGATGTGAGATTCGGCGAAAGCCAATGTCTGCCATCTAGTTGTAGCCTTGTGGTAGACGTATACTTATACCTACAAAGCCTGGCGTGATTCGTGTTCCTCTTGATTAGATGAATCCAAAGAAGTAGAAGCAGAAGCATAAGACCTCAAAACACCAAATCTCAGCCATCCAGTAGTCGGCGATCTCAAGAAGTAGGAGTTGGAACTTGATCTATAGTCTTAGGATCTTTTCACGTATCCAGTTCTATCTCTAGGGACCCCATGAAGCTCAACCTAACACACATTGTTGTCACCTTCCCCTTCTACTCCTCTATGACAACTCTTCACACTCTTCTGCATAACTCATAAACATATCTCCAACTGTGCACCTTTCACAACTTTTACACGTGCGAATGACGTTGCATTGACGTCATTCCAGGACTGGCTCACAGAAGAAGAAAAAAAAGGCGTCAGAGTCTCCCTCTCCCAATGGAAGTGACCTCTTGCAAGATGTGGTACGCGCATTAACGCCAGGACGGGAGGGCGCCGGAAATCTACTCTCCCCCAGCAGTATCACACAATCGTTTGTGCAGTTTAAAAACCACACAACCACGGTTGTATGTGCCCTCACGTGTGCGGGCAAGTGATCGGATCTTGACCGGTGGCGCTGTACCCAGCGAGAGTTTGGGGCACACAGAGACAGTACGACGTCCTAAGCTGGATGGAGTAAGCAACCAACAGATTTAGAAAGTGTCCAAAAAAAACAAAAAAAAAAGTCTTTTTGGCTTGGCCAGTCATTTGATAGACATAATCCCTCCGCGAGTTCACGTTCGAGGACTATTGGTGGAGGTATTTGGGATTAAATAGCCAAACGCGAGTATCAGGAAAACTGGAAAAGAAGCAATCGAAACCAATTGAATTATGTTTACATAAGCCGGCCAATGCAAGGCGTTTCCTCGAACTCCTCTCCCAAAGGCACCAGACATCCAGACCATTTCCGACGCCGACAATCGACCCGGCACAGAGAACTTTTACTTTCATATTCTCTCCCCCCAACGGAGCTGCTGTAGCGGATGAATTCTCCCTCCCTCAGGAAGGTCCCAATGGTTCCAATGAAAACCTTCGAACCAAAGTGTTTGTGTTTGCGCGAGCGTTTACTTTCCTGCCGCTATTTGTTTGCCCCGTTCCCGTCGTTCAGTTTCGTCTCGGGTCGCCCGCCCCCGATGTGCGCGCAAGCGGCAGGAAACGCACTCAGTGTGACGCGAGCGGCACGTTGATTACCCGGCAGTTCGCCGCACAGCTCGCGCCGCATGGTTGGCGTGCGCGCCCCAAACACACCACCATACACCACACTTGCCAATAACACGTGACGGGTGCGCCATTGAAACGACGCGGTGCGCGCGGTCAACACAATCATCAGCTGCACAGCGTTTAGCCGTCACTAGGCTAAACACAGATCACAATCCGCCTTTCGCCTTCTCGTATTTGCCCTTCCTTCCTTCCAAGTGGCCCACGGAATAGCGATCACGGTCTAGTGTTGTTGAGAAAAGGAGGGCATGTATATAGTAGCCAGCCAGCCAAGTCAGCCCTTTATGGCTACTGACTCTCGGGGCAACGATATATTCACTTTAAGCGCGTTAGATCATCTCCCCGCCCGAGCTGTTCTGTAGCCGGGCACAGCAAGAGAATGCCCGTTGCGAGATATCAAGACCAGAGCTCTCGAGATCAAGAGCGCCCCACTCAATTTCGTTAGCCGTTTGACGACTCATCACTCGCCTTGCCAAAGCAAGCCTCGCACAGCACGACCTACCGCAACTGCGAAGTGGAAGAGGATCGGGCCCGCTCTCTATAGCAACCACTACCGGGGCTCACTCCATATTAGAGCGTCTGTGTCATTTGCACTATTATCTCGACGGATCTTTGGACACTCAGGCGTAGCCCCCACGTGCTCGCGGGCGTTCGATCGCTGCTGGTTAGGATCGGAGTCACGTGGAGACGGCACCATGTTACTTATCGCAATTAGAAGCGCAAACAGCTTGCGCAAGCAGCAACCCTTACCATAGTTTATCACGGAGAAGTTAGACACGGTCGAAAGTATGCCACCGACACCTGGGACGGCCTGGGTTTGCAGCGGCGGTGGTTGGCCCGAGTTCGGCCCGGGTGACAGTGGCGGGGCCGGCGATTCCGGCCGCGAATCTGCTGGCGACGGTGGTTCCGCTAGCAACCGGTCGACTCTACTACACGTCTCCTCACCGGCGGACGGTGCTGTCGTCGTCGTCACGGACAGTGGCATTGTCGGGACAGGGCTAGGGCAACCTAATGTGCCGCAACCGGGACGAGGGATGCTCTGCAATGTAAAGAACGAAAAGACAGTTAGGAAAAAAGTGAAAAATTATGCAACGTTCGAAGCAACAGCACCTCCCTACTACTCCACCAAAACCAAAGGCCTGCCTCGTTAGACTTACTTAATCAACAGTTACGCGTGTTAAACACAATTTGTTTTTGTTTCAGCGATGTTGTTTAAAATATGTTTTCAAAAACAAACAAAACACAAGACAAAGGAAAACAAAACCCCTGATAGCTTTCTTTTGGTAGCCTTTTGACATGAAAAGTGGCACATAAAAATAGAGCAATAAATCGGAAGCAAAACACCGCCGACTGCTTTATCAGCGTTTCTCGAGCGGGGAGTTTTTTGGTGGACCCGCGCACTAAACAGGCGCATGTGTCAAAATAGTGCCACTGTGACAGCTGACGAGATGAAGAACACCTAAGTAGGCATCGACATCAGGCAGCAGTGCTGAAGTTAGGGGTGCCAGATAATGGGACAATGAACGAGAGAGAAGATCTACAGTACCATTGCAAAAGGAAAGGAATTGAATCATTCCACAAAGGCTACTGATACTGTGTGCCGGTTCTTGGGCAAGTAAAAGTGCACGAAAAAAAAAGGACATCCATTAGCAAACCCAAGCCCCAGGGACACAATCAATCGCTGGCATCCCCTGAAGACCTCGGACGATGGTTGTTGCCGGCGACCCGTACCCCAGGGGTTTGTTTGTTACTTGGAGGTTATTTTAAACCGCCGTTAATTTTCTTCCTTTTGTTTTTTTTTTGTCAGTGCGAAGGTAATGATAACGGTGGCTGCAACGCCATTCGGACCAGTCTACCGGAACAGTATAACTTATCCGGTGCGGGGCTTTGCCAACGATGTATGTATCTTCTGCTTGCTTCTATGACCTGTCGCGGTTAAGTGCGTGCAATTTCTAACTTTTAAGTGCGGAAAGTCTACTGAATCTACTTCCGTTTTGTGCGGTCCGTTACACCTCAATCCCCCCTCCACACTCCGTTCCGTCTTCCTTTTGGTTACACTTACCTTGCGAGTTGTGTGACTGCCGCCGAGTTTGGTGTCTGGGGGATACGCCTTTTCGAAGAAGCGAAAATTGCTACCTTTTCGGGGAAATCCAACCTCAACCTCTGCGTCGCGCGAGATTAACAACCTTCGCCAGATGGAAGATTATAGCCGCACAAACGCACACACACACACACACACAAATCCGCACGCAAGTCGTCGTAGTCACACGCTTTTCCAACGATGCTAAGGGCACTGCTGCTCGAGCTGCTTGCCGTCTCAAGTCGCCAAAGCGCAGAAAATAAACACCACAACCCCTCCCGTAAAACCCGTAAACACTCCACAGGCACGCACACACACACACAGGCCACTGCAACAACACAACGTTGCCCCTTTATGCGAACGATGGATGGGGTGCACAAAATTCTCGGAACTAAAAACGCACACTTTTCGCAAATGGCCGCACCGAAACGCGCAACCACCAGAAGGAGGGAGCGAGAGGACAGAGGAACACGATACACAATGCTCTTTCCTGGTTTTTTTTTATGAGGGGAGCGTTTTTTTTACACCATTTCGATGAACGTGGTGCGATTTATTCTTTTCTTTTCCCTGTCGCGTTTTGAACCACGCTCGCACACTGCGGCTCGCACTCTATTCACGTGTTCGGTGGTGGTGTCGCATTAAATGCGCAGACAGCGGGGTGGGACACAACCGCAACAATTGGGGGATGCTTCCCGCCTGGCCGTACCAAAACTGGAGGGGAAACAGTGTGTATGTGCGGGTTATTTTGTGTTATTATTTATTGCTTGCTTGCGCCACACTTTGCACACTTCCTTCGAGCGGCAGAAGGAGATACACAAACACTCGCACACTATGCTCTCTTCCACGGTGAAAAAAACCCCACTTCACACAATTCACTAGATGAAATTACTGCACTCTTGGAATTAGTCACCCTTCCAAAAAAAAAATGCGCTCACACACACACAACACTACACCAAAAAGCACACACAGCAAGCTGCGACGGCAAAACTTCAAATGCACCGCCTAACTCCGCGCAGACAACAGACTCTTCACCTCGTTGTTGTGGTGATGGTAGTGGTGGTGGTGGTTGGTTTTTTTTTCATTCACCTGAACCCATCCCCGTCGTTGTTCCCTTTGTTCGACTCGGCGGCGGCTTGATGGGCGAATTCGGCGAAACCAAAAAGGGTGAAATTACTTCCACCGACCGTTCGCGGGGTGTGTTTGCTTTAGCAGGCCTGCCAATTGCTGTCACTTGCTTGCTCCAATATCACGCACGCAATTGACGGTCAGTATAGCGCCACACTTAAATGCCTGGCGAGTCACGATAGCTACACAACACACAACGCCTAACCGGATGGATGGGCAAGACAGGCGGATCTGACAAATGGACAGCCAGTCACCGTACACAACAGCAGTGTAGCGCTTCTCTGCATGTTCTGAACACAAAGGCAACGCATTCCTCGCATCTAATGCTGGGTTTATGGGTTTCGCTCTCTCTCTCGAGAGAGAGAGAGAGAGAAAGAAAGAGCGATCCCATGCGGCGGTGTACTCTCGAGAGCTTACACCGTTTCTCTCCACAAACTATCCACAGTGTTCACAGTGCGTGACGAGTACCGCTAACGCGTGGATGGTATGTTTAAATCAAAGTTTTGTTTTTTTTTCTTTCTTTCGCTCACTTTAATGGACATCTGTTTCACAGAACTTACTATCATCGAAGAAAACTAAATAGTAATTAAAATTATGCACGACAGCTCACCAAAAATCGTTACTTACTGTATTTCAGCACCCTTCCTGCCTTCGATGCACTACATCCGATGGCAACATCCCTTTCGCCTTGGCAAGGGTGTCAAACACGTGCCCGTCATCGTGCATTTCAAAGGTAGGTAACACGTTTGCCTATCATAAAACCTTTCCATGTTATTTATTTGGATTTTTGAATTTTGAAATTAAATGAAAATAAAAACCAAATTAAAAAAAAGTCAAATAAATCGATTGTTTGACAACGATGCACTCTTCGCCATGAAAAGACGAGAGAGCCCCATAAAAAAAACGCGCGTGAGTAAAGTCCCGTTCCGCTCATTTCGTCAGCAAGAGACACGGCAGGCAGAACAATGGAATTGTAGCAATAAAAACAAAAAAAACTAAATCCATGTGCACTGCACACTAGTGATGGGTAAATAATTTTTTTTTCCGGAGTCGGATTGATCCGACTCCGGCACCCCTCGGAGTCGGACTCGGAGTTACTCCGGACTGTTTAGCGGGGGGGGGGGGGGGGGGGGGTGCGTACGGGAAAACCCTCGGACTCATCGACTCCGAGTCCGGATCAGTCCGGATTACTCCGGATTACTCCGGATCACTCCGGATTACTCCGGATCACTCCGGATTACTCCGGATCACTCCGGATTACTCCGGATCACTCCGGATTACTCCGGATCACTCCGGATCCGGAATGACTTTCCATTATCGTTTAGACAATTCTTGATGAGTTCATTGACTTTCAAGTTGTACATCGAATATTTACGAAAACTGATCCGGAGTGATCCGGAGTGATCCGGAGTGATCTGGAGTGATCCGGAGTGATCTGGAGTGATCCGGAGTGATCCCGAGTGTTCCGGAGTGATCCGGAGCGATCCGGAGTGATCTGGGGTAATCCGGAGTGATCCGGAGTAATCCGGAGTGATCCGGAGTGATCCGGAGTAATCTGGGGTGATCCGGAGTGATCCGGAGTAATCCGGAGTGATCCGGAGTGATCCGGAGTAATCCGGAGTGATCCGGAGTAATCCGGAGTGATCCGGACTGATCCGGAGTCGAATCCAGTTATGATCCGGAGCCGGAGTCATATTTTGCGCACCGGAGTCGGAGTTGATCCATGACTCCGCTCCGGATTACCCATCACTACTGCACACTCATCGCTGGGTCGGTGTTTCCTTTGCCAACCCTCTTCTACTTCCAGCGTGTGGAAGCGTTCTCTCACGTTACACGGGGCCGCCACTCCACCCGAACGGTGAGCAAACTTTGTGAGCATCTCATCCACTATGCATACATCCACTTCACGCATATGCTTACGCGCAAATGCGACCAGCGTGTTTCCCACCACTATACCACGCGAGCGTGAGTCACGCCGGGAGGGTTGCCAGAACACGTGCTCACGACACCGCTTTGCTACTAAATGGCCACCAATGCACACACACACACACACACACACACACACACACACACACACACACACACACACACACATACACAAGGCAGCATATCCTTACAGCGTGGCTCATCGTGCGGTTTTGGTGAATTATGTGGTGTGCTTTTCTTTTCTTGCTTATGTTCGCCTCACTTGTATTGCCATGCAGCCAACGGAATTTAATCGACTTCCTGGCCGCAACGATGAAGCTGAAATGTGATAGTGCACATGGAGCGTACGGGTGTTGGTACCTAGTAATGAATATTTCAAATTGAAAATGCACCGCATATCAATGTTCTAAACGGGCATGCTCTTTAGTCCACGTGGCCATAGAAATTGTGTGTGTGTGTGTGTGTGTGTGTGTGAGTTATGGAATTGGTACTATTTACCGTTTATGGTTCAATTCCACAAATAGTGTACGGCAGCCAGAATCGTATGCCACCCAATTATGGAAAATTAATGCAATTCCTGTTTCTAAAACAAAACCAAAGAGCCAAACAGGCGTCCTCCGTTCGCCTGAATAATAAAACAACACACAACAGATGTCTTACACATCTTTCTGTACTTCTGAGGAATGGGTGCCGAATGTCCTGCGGCAATACACGTGCCATTTTCTGCGTAACTTGCGCTTTTCGTCCGATACGCAGCCACACGCACAACCAAAAACAATCAGTACTGCTTTCCTAGAACACATTACGTAGAAATGGGGTACCTAAATCTAATGTTCTGTTTTTTCCAAGAACAAAGGCTTCATCAAATTTTTCTGTGTAGCATCCTGTGTCCCATGTGCTTACGAGACTTATTTTTATCACATCTCAGGTCTCAGCGGACACGCTGGATTCGCGTCTGGCCTTGTAGCAACTGGCATCACCTACCATTATCGTTGTTTTTTTTTCTCAATATTTTCTATATCCTATTCCTTCCTTCCTACCTTCCATTGCTTCATGCCCTGTGTCACGTGTTGTGCTAGTGGTCGTGCGTACGCGCCGCGTTCGATCCAATTCGCACAGCAGAAAAGGCAAACAAATCATTCATAAATCATGAGCGCAACTTCTTCTACGCCGTCCTTTTGGGGGGAGGGCCGCGATCACGTTGTACGCCGGAGGGTGAAGGCTAGGGTTTTATGAAAACGTGAAACAGGCAGTTTAAAAAATGGATTATGCATCTTTTAGCATTTCAAAATATTAAAAAAAAAAGAAAATGTTCCCATGTTCCCCCACTCTCCTCAACGAGAAACGGTGTTTCGTTTGCACATGGTCTGTCTAATGCTGAGCGAACGAAAAATGCACCATCGGCTTGCGTAACACATTAAAAAGCCGCTCCACCAGACAACAACACTATCGTGCCGTGAATTCCTGCTCCCAAATTACGCCGCCCGTTAACCTCTGCTTGTAACATAAAACCATTCTACCTTCTTTATTCTTAGCTTCGTCCGCTTCTGTTCCGCGCTGCAAGCCACCAGAGCACGTGGAACGACAGGTTCCAGGTCTGTACGGCTCAAGCAATCGCTCACATTTCGACATATTGTTTGCGGCACTAGCCTGCGCTGTTGACCCTTGGGGCGAGTTCGCACCGTTACAGCCACGCGACAGTGCCTGCCGCCGGGTTATCCAATGACAGTATGCTCGGCTACCAAGCAAACGAAGTTATCTGACACTAATGATTGCTTCTTTTGCGTCCCCTCCCGTTAACGAACCTGCTCCCTAAGTACCGCATATAGTCACAGTGGGTTGGAAGGGATAGTATTGGTCAGAAGAAAAAAAAAAGAAAAATGGGCATCCGGAAAAGAATAGGAAGGCCACGATTAATCTGCACGTGGCTGTATTGGTGATTTGTCACGTGTTTTGTTGTGGTTTTTGTCCTGCTAAGATTGAAGTAATAAAACACACCTTTAGGGGGTAGTGTTCATTAACTCCAGAATGTCTTACAATCAATGTGTGTGTGTGTGTTTGTGAAAAGTTAGTACAAGTTGTACACACAACACCCAAAAATAGGAACTTCCTAATCCATAACTACCGATAATCCCTCGCTGTGACATTCCGTCGTTCCATACGACTGGCTAACACATCATCATTCATACCGCACCAGCGATGGCTTCATAACGGATGGATGGAGAGAACCACGCGCGTGGGTGACGCTATCAAGAGAAGAAGAAGAAGGAAAAAAAAACACCACCGAACGGAAATCAACAAAAGCGCTCGGTGGTGGGAAGCAAGAAACTGGGTCATTGGCGATGGCTGTGATGGTAGCCCGAAGCGAGTACACCACACGTGTCTAACCTGACGTGAAGACATTATGTAAGGTGGAAGCATTTCCCAGGGCTCTTTTTTCTGGTTTCTTGTGTGTGTGTGTGTGTGTGTGTGTGTGTGTGTATGTCTGGCATTTTTCGGTGGTATGTAGCAGGTGGCTTGTGCCGTTTGCTTCGAACAGCAAAGCGATGGCCTACATTAACAGACAGAACGCCGGTAGAGAGCACGTGCGTCGCGTTTTGATGGTTATGGGCACACATATTTGCTTTCCCCCCCAAATGTTGTTAACGACGGAAAGCACCATGTGATACGATTATTTTTGGTTGCAATATATCATTGCTCAGCTAATAATTAATTAAATCAGTTGTTATATTTGTCACTGTCAACTGCATAGATAGAAAAAAGGAAAGAAATTAACTGTGCCTAACTCGTGTGATAGCTTACATCATGAGTTGGAAGAGTGGGAAGAAAAGTTTTTACTCATACCCTCTCTCTCTCTACAAAAGATTTCATTTTAATATTTAATTTATCATTTAGCATCCACCAACAGCTGATGAATCAATACCACACATTATACATTTATTTAAATTTATCAACAACACTAACTATCTAACCGTGAACATCGTTTACGCTATACCTCTAAACACTTTTTATTGATTAAAGAATGGTGTAAAGGTCTTAGCGCTAGCGAACACACAACTCGGTCTACCTCTTTCCTTGGCCATCGGTTTCTGCTTGGCTTTCAGGCAGGGTTGCCTTTATCATAAACATGAGCGTTGTTTCCGATCCATTCACCATGCTATACGTTGTGCCTGTTCGATGGTGCAGAAGTTTCATAACGTTAGAGGTATAAATAACGAAACAAAGCTAAGCTTAGCCCGCCATGCGATATACTTACTCGGTGGAATCATCAGGAAATCGCCTCCAACAACGTTCACCTCGTACCCATTAATGATGAACTTAAGCGCGCCACTGAGTATGAGAAATTTCTGCAAAATCACAATAGAAAAATTTCATCAATTCTCTGATTCACATCTTGAATCACCCTTCCGCTCAACCTACCAGCGAACAATGCTTTGTGAATGTGGTTTTCTTTGTCACGTTGGGCAGAACCCGCAAAAAGCCGAAATTGTCCTTGTTCGAGTAGACGTAGAACGAATACTCGATGCCTTTGCACCGCTGGAACGCTAGATGCTCGAGGGACAGATGGGTGAAGCCCTGCAGTTCGACGTTCGGCAAGCCAGCCGCACGGTTCTGCCGGTTTTCCATCAGCACCATCATCCAGTCCATCACTTTGCGCTTCTCCGCCAGCATATCCGCACCGGAGAAGGAAGCGGATGAGGAGGACGACGACGCAGCAGTTGCATTCGGTGGTTCGGCAGAGGACGGAGTGCGATCGGCTTTAGATGAGGATTGTTTTGAGGGATTCGCAACTTCCGATCGTTCATTCGCTTCAGCCGTATTCGTAGCATCGTCGTTCTGTTTGAAAAGGGATAAAGAGGAAGAATGGTTTGAAATTTAGCGCTACCGGAAAAGCGTTGTCCACACCCAACATCCGCTTCACATACCGTCATCACCGCTGACGAAAGGCCCGAATCGCTAGATGTGCCCTGTTCTTGTTGATTGGACGCGGATAAAGAGTACGATTCCGAAGGCTCTTCGCGGCTCGCTGTTTTCCGTCCCTGCCTTGATCCCGACGCCACCACCGGTGCGGGTGGTATACGAAATCCGTCCGAATCAAACCTTTCCTCCTTCTGATTGACCACTTTCCGTGCCCGTCCGCGTGCTTTTTTGTCCGTTTTCTCCGACGATTTCGTTGCAAATCCGCCGTCCTTTTCGTTCGATGGTTCGTGCTTTCTTTTCGCTTCCTTTTTCGAACCGCCGCCCTTTTCCTTCCCCTTCTTGCCTTCTTTCTTGCTGGTCTGCTCGAACTGTTTAAAATATTTCAACATATCCTTCATGTTCGGCATTACGTACTGCGGTGCATCGGTCCGGGCGATATCGGGATTATTGCGCAGCACCTCATCCGCCAACCGTCGGCTTCGGTGGCTTCGCCGTGGACCTTCGCTTTCAATCTGCTGCCGTATTTCGTTCGACACGTCCTTCAAATACTTCTGCGCCATACCGGCCACCGGCTCGGTGGCGGCAGGCTCCGGTGAACTAGCTCCCGCGGGCGGCTTCTCCTTCTTCTTTCTCTTCGACGGTCCGGACGGTTTTAATTTTCTTTTCGGACTCGCCGCTCGCTCCACTTGCTGGGGTGGACTACACTTTTCCTCCTTCCGTTCCTTAGCGCTCGCTTGTTTCTCCTCCTTCGTCTGATCGCTCTTCTCGCTCCGCTCTTCGTTCTGTTTCTCTCGCACTGGGAGCTCGACGGGACTATCGTACTCTTCATCCCTTTCCGATGCAACGGGGGAGGAGCGGACAGTCGCTGTAACCTTCGGGGCCGACCGATCCGGTGACTGGGTGCACCTGGTAATGGTTACGTCCGATAAGCGTTTTACAAGAACAGCCAGTTCCTTAACCGACTGCTGCTTTCGCTTTGATTGTACCCGTTGTTCCTGGGAATCGACGAGCTCCTGCGTCAGGGGCAGCGGTACTGGTGATGGTATAGGTTGACGCTCTTCGTCCTCCGGCATCCTATCGGCAGGATCCTGCACAAACAGCTTACGCCGTTCCTTCCGCTGCTTGGCCTTTGGTCCTTCCTGGGAGCAAGTGTTTTCGACCGTTTGAAAGTAAATTTCCGTATCAGCGTCCACCTTCGATTTGGTGGCGCGCCGCTTCGGCGGATTGCAGATAGTGGTACGTCGCTCCGTCGCTGCACCGCCCCCCGGTTCCGGTTCGACCAGCTCGGAATTTACTTTGCTGTGTATCATATCGACCGCTTGTATCATGTCCAGCGGCACATGATCGTGTGGTGAGTTTACGCTGAGCAAGCGCTCGGAATGTTGGGGCACTTGCAGTGTTGTATTACCAACCGGTTGAGGCAGTGACAGTTTCGACTGCTTTGGCGACGGTACAGCCGTAATCAACACACGCAAATTGTCCTGCTTGCGTTTACGCGATGAGTCCGAATCGCTCGAGTCCGGTGACGCTTGGCTGTTGCTCGGTGCTCGGTTGTTTGGCTCCTCCTGGTCAGTAGGCATTCGACTGTCGCTCTCGTTGGCTGTGTCGTCATCGCAGAAGGCGGACGGTGGTTCCAGAATATCCATCACGACCGTGCGCGGCGTGGCCACGTTTGTGATGGCAAGCGTATCCGTGATCGTTCTGTGCGCTGTTTCGCCTTCGCCAGCCCCACCTTGCTCATGGTCTACCTCCATCGGCGATGTTGCTCCCTCGTCCCACTCGTCCATGATCATGTTGATGGTGTTTCTGTTGGTACGATTGTTGCACGCATTCGCCGGTGAGCGAGGAAGCTGTCGATCCGGCCGTGCAGAATGATCAGCAGCCGATGGCGGCCGTGTGAGCGAACGTGCTACATTCGCGGTGGATCTGGAGGGAGATGCAGGTTCCTTGCATTCTCCACCATCATCATCAAATGCGTTCGAACGACCCTGTCCGAACAATCGTCGGGAGTGTTGAGCATTTTCGGTATCTTTGTGTGCACTGGTTTCGGTGCCAGCTGACCTTTGGCGTTGGTTCTGTGTTGGTTCAGGGCCATTCGATGGTTTTCTTTTGCTTGGACTGGTAGCCTGTTGCACATGTTGCCTGTTCGATGATCTGGTAGGAGAAACGGGCATCTGCTCGTGTCTGTTCGATGACCTAGTAGGAGACACGGGTATAGTAGTTTCCAGCCTATTCGATGACCTAGTAGGAGAAACGGGCGCTGGCTCCGACCTGTTAGAAGACCTTGTAGGAGAAACGGGCGTATTCGATTCTAGTCTGTTCGATGACCTAGTAGGAGAAACAGGCGCCGACTCAAACCTATTAGACGATCTGGTAGGAGAGTTGGGCGCCAGCTCGGGTCTGTTTGAAGATCTAGTAGGAGAAACGGGCGCCGACTCTAGCCTCCTCGATGACCTGGTAGGAGAAACGGGCGCCGGCTCTTGCTCGAAATCGAACGTGAGTCGGGATCGTTGAAGTGTCACACCCCGATCCGATGTTCGCGACCTGTAAACACGTTGATTCGCCTGCTCTTCGTCACTCTCGTCCGATGTTATCTGCGAATCTTCAGGTGAGACCCGGGGCGAAATTTCACGCACTACGGTTAACTTTTCGCTAAAGCTCACACGATTCCTAGGCGAAGAGACATGGTTTCCGAGCCCGTTTTTGAGAATGCTACGGCGGGATGGCGTAGAAGCACTGTCCCGATCATCAAGCGAAGCATTCAACAGTTTAGCCAGTGGCACCGCACTGATATGTTCGCGATACGCCAACGAAAGGCCACTGAGCGGTGTGCATGGTTGGCGGGGTGATCGACGCACCGGGCTCGGAGTTTCCGGTATAACGACCAACGCATTCTGTTCCCGGGGTGGTGTGTTTTCACGACCATTTTGTTGCCCCGTCCCGTCCGGCACGTCTTGAGTGGCAGGGATCGGCGTCTGTATGGTAGCCGGTGCTACCTGGGCCCCTTGCTCTCCCCGGTAACTGTTTCGCGCCGGACGGTGAGTTGGCGTCCCCGGTACCTGTTCGTCTAGGATAGGGGAAATCGTTTCCCGGAAGTTGAGCAAATTTTGCCCCTTTCGATTGGCCTGTTCGCCCGCGATCGGGGTGCTCGACGCCAGATGGCTCGCATGCCGCAAGGCTTCAAATTTCATATCATTGCTTCGCTTGTATTGCTGTAACAAGAGTTGCTTTTGAAGGTTTGTGGCGGGTTTTAGCGAAACATACGGGCTTACGTGTACCGTGCTCTTGCGTGTGGGACTAGTTACAATCGTTGTTCGTGCGTTTCCTGCACCGGTACGCACCGGCGACAGGGCCACCGATAGCCGAGCGGGTGTGATAAACGAAGACACGCGGTTCTCGACCGACAGATCTGCCAACGGTTGAATCAGTGCACCGCTGCTGCTTGCCGGAGGAGAAGCAGGAGCAGCAGCAGGAGCTGCAGCAGTTGCAGCTGCAGCTGCTGCTTCTGGGCTGCGGGCGGTTGACAATTCCCTGCGGTTGCTGTTGCCTGCTTGCGGCACTGTAACGGGCTGCACATGATCCAACCGGAAGTGGAACGAATTATCCGACCCATCGTACAGCCGCGCTCTCGCACCGCCGCGCTTGCGCCGGAGATATTCCAAAATCTTCTGCCCGTTCGAGTCGTCCATCGCCGTCTCGCGTATCAATTCGTCAACTTCCGACAGCCGGAGATCGGGAACGCTACAAACGCAAACAAAAATGGGGATAACTGGTACCGGACTTCCTGTGCTATCGACACGAACAACTTACTTTTGCATAAAATATGCCATGGTTGCTCCCTGCTTTGATCCAGCCACAACTGGCTGGCGTTTTGTATCAACTATTATAACACTCGCACCAATCCCAAGCGCAATTTCACCGACGAGGACGCGTCTGTCCCGTGGCACACAAATATATCTGGTTTATCGTGTCTGTATGCACAATGTCCCCGCGTACACTTACAACCGCAAGCACCTAATCGTTCAGCTATAGCCATGAAAACTAGATTCCATCACGGTGCGTCCGAATGTTTGCTCACATAACACGAAAAAACACAAACTTGGCTGAATGTTGGCGTTGGCTTTGCCTTGTCTTGCGTTCGTTACAAATTGTCGTTATGAAAATGCAAACTGACAGGTCGGGTGGAAATGTGTCAAACGGCCGATGCACAGGGTGGCTGATGCACGAACATCGGGCGAACACTTTGGGATTACAATTTTTATGAAGAATACCGTTGAGGGGAGAAATATTTATGTGCTTTATTTGTTAAATTGTTCCTCACCATTAAATAAAAATAGTTATTGTGCTATCCGATCTGAAATAAGCAATTACGAATCACTTGTTAGCAGAAAACGTTGAAATATTTCAAACGTCATCATGGCGGACGGGCGAAAATATTTCAAATTTAATATTGGCCGTTTTTGTTTCTTTGCATAAAGTAGCATTATTTACCAAAGCATACATTTCTATACATAACATAAAAAATCATTTGATTTGTTTGCAAAATAAGTTGTAAATCTTACGTCGACCTTTCTCAAATGACATGGGCTCACAACAGCAAGTAAGCAATTCCGAACTCACACTCATTTGGCAATTCGATGCATTTATTTGTCTCATGCTCGGTTCAATGCTTTACGATGAATGCTAGCTACTAGAGCTTTCGCTAGCACACGATGCACAAGGAGCAAACACACCGCACAAAGGAAACACACAAATGAACAGAGGGAAAATGCAAACCCATTCCCGCCCGGTGCCTGTTGCGCAGTACCGAGGAAACGGCAAACGATTTCGATACGATTAACGTTCAATACCGACTAGTGTTCAAGTACTGGGATAACAAACAAAACGATCCTAAAGCCTACGCACAGTGCAACGATTCCGAGCAGTGATGAAAATGAAAAGACGAATAGTAGTGAAGAAAATAAAACGAAATTCCTGTCCACCTGGACACGTGACGCCATCGAACGATTTTGCATGTCGGATGAATCTGAGAAGCAATGCCTGGGAGCTTGAGTTTCAACAGGGGACAAGGAAAAAATAGAACAACATAATCTACTATCTCTCTCTCTCTCTCTCTCTCTCTCTCTCTCTCTCTCTTTCGGTCTCTCTCCCTCTCTCTTTCGCGCTCTCTCTCTCTCTCTCTCTCTCTCTCTCTCTCTCTCTCTCTCTCTCTCTTCTCTCTCGCTACATACTACCCAAGAGCACTAAAACTCGATAAATGCGCCCATCCCGTAATCATACACCCGACGACCCCCGTATGGTCCCTAACCGGTATGATGATGAAGTTGATGGCGCTTAGTTTACTTTGGTTTTGGCTACCGTCATGCGACACACGAAACCGTACAGCCTCGGGAAGTGGAAGATGGCAAAGTAGACCGCCGACAGGTAGGCAGCAATCATGAACGTCAGGAAGAGATCGAACACGGCCGGCTTCACGTTGTAGATGTTGAGCAGCGCGTCACGATCGTCGTACAGCATAAAGTCCGGTTCGCGGGCGTCCGGCTTCTCGTACGTGACCTTCACGTTGCGCAGGTACTTTTCGAACGCGTACTTCAGATCGTTGTTCTGCTGCGTCGAGCGGATGTTAAGCCAGGGTTTAATCTGCTCCCGGCTGATGGCCATCGAGCCGGTGAAGATCTCACCGGCGGCACCGTCGTCGGCCGGCACGTTGTAGATATGGCTTGCCAGCGCTTCGGCAATAATCTTCACATTACGCTCGAGCGCGTCCAGCTGCTCCTCCGCGGTGTCATCCTCGAAGATGGTGTTCCGCTGCGGGTCCTTATGGCTCTGTGGAGATGGAACAAAACCAAAGAGGAAATGAAGAAAAACCCACTTCCGATCGTAAGCACGCTTTGCGTCGGTCAACAAACCTTCACATTCGACAGGGTAAAGGCAGGCATGCGCTTCATGCTGAATCGCTCGTGCTCCCAGGCCAGCAGCGTGTCGGCCAGATTGATCTTCTTGTGCACACCCTCCACGCTCACATTGCCATAGCGCTGGGCGACGGTGCGGAGCGTTTTGTAGAAGCTGTTCATCGCTGTGCCCTCCTTCGGCGGTTTCGACACGTGCATGTAGATGTTTTCGTTCGCCAGCAGCTTGCCTATCGTGTCGAGGCACACGACAAACTCCGCATGCTGTATCTGCACATTCTCGTCCAGGTTCGAATCGAGCCACTTCTTCATGCCCTGGAAGTTGAGCAGCAGGCCCGATTCCGACACCAGAAAGATGAGCCGATACTTGGGGATGCTGGCGTGCAGCTTGCTGAACAGCTCGACCAGCGTCAGCAGTACGGCCACATCCGCATTGCTCTGCCGGGAGTTGGTCAGCCCGAACGTGTCGAGGTGTGCCGTGACAATGATCAGCGGCAGCTTGCTGTCGCCGTCGAGCGTTTTGCCCGGCTTGAGCGGGGCCAGCTCGCCCTGAATGATCGGTATCTTGGACTGCTTGTTGGCGGTATGGGACGCACCGGACACCACGATCTGGTACCCGTTGGCGGAGATGGATCCGAAGATTTCGCTAAACGCGGAATCACGCTTCTGGGCGCTCTGCTTCTGGGTGCGCACGGTCGTACGCGTTACCTCATCGATGATGCCATTCAGCTTCGGGTCGTACTTGGAGAAGTACACCGGAATGGGGACATCCTGCACCATCATCGCCTGTTCTAGCAGGTGAATGTGCTACAAGAATAAAAAGTAGAAGAAATAGGTCGTACAGGTAAATCTGCCGTAGAAGCCTTCCAAAGCTACCCCATCGTAATCGAATTAGTGCGCGCCAACTGGGAGGTGCATGCACCTTACGGCTAATTGGTTTAGGTCGTTAGCCTCAACAAGGGCCGCGCTGCTACGAAAGCTAACGGCAGCCATCCTTTACCTGCTTGTCCTCCAAGCTCAGGGCGGCCGTATCTTCCGGCAGCAGAACCACCAGCCCACCCGCCTTGGCACGGATTTCCCGGAAATGGTCGATGGTCATGTCCTGCAACCGGGTCATCACGCAATGCCGGGACGTCTGCCAGGTGTAGAGGGATTTGGCTTCCAGGTTTAAGGCGGACGCGCGGCAACCTAAAACAAAGACACGGGACCAATATCAACACCAGGCCTCACAGCATACTTTGTGCAGCACCGCGATAGTCGTTAACGTTAATCAACCACGAATTAAGGGCATGGGCCCTAACCTCAACCGCGAATGCACAACACCGGACGAAAGGGTAGCGCGACACCCTCGGCTGCTTACCGTAAGCGACACCGTGCACATCGTACTGTGACATCCGCTGAACGCCAAACTCGCTCGCGGCCAGCACCGGATTCGACGAGCAGATGATCAGTATCGGTAGCGTGATCAGCAGATAGTACGGCAGCCCGCCGCGAAACAGGTCGGCAAAATTGTCCGCTTCTTCAAACATCTTCACCGCTGCAGTGTCGTAATTCGAGCCTTCCGGGAGATTGTCACACCGCTGCCGGAGGAGGGCAGAAGGAAGAAAACTAACTGTGCTCGAGTTCGAAGGCCAGATGGCAAACGGCACGGAACGGCACAGCAGAAACCTGCGCTCGCGGTAATCGTTGGAAGCCAAATGTGGCCGGTTGTTTTCCCTTTTCAGTGAAGAAAGTGCGAAAGTAAAAACCCCGTGTGTGTCGTTGAGAAAAATTACGGGACCAATTGCCCAATACAAATGCACACCGACAGTGACAGCTGGGGGAGAAAAATGAAAACGGGGAACGAAACTGTCATCCCGCCGACAGCGGCATCTTTGACAGCGCTCGCAGGCGTTTTCAAATTTACGGTTGAGATATGAATTGCGGGAGTTGGTTTATTATTAGCTTTTAATTATAAAGCGAATGGTGCATGATTTTTTTTTGTTGAGGTATACACAAGGTTCACAAGCTAACAATCAGCTATTGACACAAGTCTGTTTTAAATAAAGATATATTAAAATAATTATAAAAGAAAGAAGACAACTTTACTAATTTTTTTTAGATGATTTAAAATTTATCCATCAACAAAAATGGTGCATACATCTATCAAAGATCTATCAAAGATTGTTTTTATTCAAATTAATCATAGCCCACGCTCACGCCCACCACTGTACCGGCAGGCCCGATTGTTTGTAATTGTGACCAGAACCGCGTATTTGCACACCACGGTTGCCTTGGTGATACCAACTAAACAAACGTTTCCATGTTTACATGCTTAATTTCCACCTGGCGAGTCCTGCCAGCGGTCCGGTACGATGCAGTCGAGCGTAACCCTTCCAGCGGGTCAATACGTGCTGTGGTCCGTGCGAGTGAATCCTTCGAACCCTCCCCGGTAGCGGCAGTGCAGGTGAAAGTGAAAGCCCTTGCGGAAACAGCGAACGTGTACCATGCCCGACAGGAGCGTTCGCTGAGCGAGTGCAAAATGGTAGTTTCTGTGCGTGAACGATTGATCATCCAGTATGTGGCAATGCTTAGGAACGTGCTGCTTTTGATAACTGTCTCGTGCAGTGACCTGGCCGTCCGGGCTAGTGCGGACTTTTACAACTCGAACGATGTGCAGCTGTACGCCACGCCCGACGACTGCCGGGCCAACGAGTACTACGATCTGTTCGCCTTCAAGTGTAGCTTGTGTGACGACGGGCTCCATCTGATTCCGGCCAAAGACAGTGAGTATGTCCCAATGGGGCGGGTTTAAACTTTTGAACCGTATAACCTCCTATCGATTTAACAAATAAACTCCATCCCATCCGCCATTCCGCAAGCTCCAAACTGTTCTACTTGTGTTAATCCTACCTACGGGTCTGCTAACGTACACCTTCCCAACTGTCCAATACATTCCAGAACTGTCCTGCACGTGCAACGACCAAGCCGTTGCAGTCCGTGACCATGACAGTGTCCTTCAGCGACCCGTTTGCCAGAACGTTAGCGACTTCTTTGCCCAGTTCCCCGCCACCGAGCGGCTCGACACGGTCAACTACTGCAAAACGATCCAGGTAGGCATCGTCAATACGACCAAATCCAGCCGGAGCGTATATCAACGGCGCCGCACCTTTCCGCCGGGCCGCGACGAGCGGGCCGTTTGCGAGTGTGACCTAAAAGCGAACGTGCTGTACATCGAGCCGGGCGATGGATGGCCGCCGGGTGATCCGCGTGGTGCTCATAACTTTTGCATACCGCTGTCACTGCTGCGGGACGTGCAGCACTATCCCCCCTTCAGCCTGAACCGATTGCTGCACCAGAACCGGCAGAACGCGAACGTGTACAGGGATGTGAAGTACCTAATAGTGTTTTGTCATGTGATGCGAAGCGTGCGACACTGCCAGCAGCTGGCGAATCTGTGCGTGCTCAGCTTCTACAGCCTGGAGCGCCAATCGCCGTGCGCCATTTTCTACACGTACCAAACGTACGACCTGGCAGCGCTCGGAGCGTCGGGTGTGCCGAATGCCGGCAGTATGCCCAGCGTGGTCAGCGCCAGTCAAAGCTATCTGGCCGGTGAGGGTGGGGCCGGTGGTGGTGGAGGAACCCTGCCTAAGCTGGGACCCGAAACGGTCCGGCCGGGGCTGTTCTATCGGCGCGGCAAGTACGTCAGCGAACTGTTGGAGAAATTTCTCGACTACAGCTACGACAGCGATGCGAACAATCGGGTAAGTTGGTTATGCCATTTGCACAGTGGTAGCGGTCACTACTTTGGTGCCACAAATTATGGTCTGCTTCCGGCATTGCGGATGGACAGAATGTCCCCTTTCCCCTTTCTCCCGTCTATTGATCGTAGTAGTTTTAATAATCCTTTTCCTCGCCCAGCAGCTTGTGTTCACTCGGTTGCGTGACATTTTCCTAACCAAGGAGCTAAGCATAAACGGTAGTGCCGACATCGCCACCGAAGAAATAGACGACATAATGTTGTTTTTTGGGGACAAACATGCTACTCATTAGCGAAAGAAAAAGAGTTTGGGGCGATAATGTATGCGCTATGATTAATTTTAACTGTAGCCGGGGCGGGTCAAACCCGGGGCACCAGAGTTTGAAGTGGGTCAAAATGAAAGAAGAGGGGGAGAACGTCGGTAAAAAAAAACCGGGTCATGCACAGTATATGTATCCGATTTTTTGTAGGGTATGTCCTGGAAATGGAGATTAACTTTACGTTCAAAAGAGGTGAAGAAACTTTGAGCTCGGCATGACCCAGTTCTTAGTGTTTCCTGTCAGTAGCCACTATTTGGCGCAATTTACTATGTAGCACAGCTGTCCCCCATTAGCAAAAGGAAAGTATAAAATTATGAAACTGTAATCGAGATATTTATCGAGATGTAATTTCACTGATAAATGGATAAACCCTACACTGGTCAAGTGCAGCGTAAGTGCCGCTGTGCGTGATGTCCCGTGTGTGCTGGGTAAATGTTTTTACCACCATCGAAGGTCACCCCCACTAACTGATCCTCTTCAATATTTAATCGACCCTATATGTCCCATTCATGAGGAAATCATGGAATGGAATGAAAAACATGCCATGCTTGTTCCACATGGCAAAAGGAGCACTAAGTCCGTGGGCTAAGCGTTGCAGCAAAAGAAGGGTACCTTCGGTTGTTTGGATGGTTCTCAGTGGTTACTAGGAGCAAATATTTGACATTGGTTACGCGTTGAATTTGCCTGCCGCGGAGGTCGTCGATGTTGCATCCACATCGACGAACGAAAGGCATGTTGGTGTTGGTTCGGGTTGTTCCGGTTATGCCAATCAAGTTGTTCTTAATATTAGCTAGCATTGTGCGAAGAGTGGAAATGGGGAGGGTAAAGTGCATTAGTCTACTTTTTTGTATTACTCAAAAAATAAGCTCGTTGACGTGGCGAGGATCAATAATAGGAAGAAAGGAACCCTTACGCCCTACCTGGAACGCCAATTCCTTAGGCATTTTATTATCTGGATCATTAAATCTCGGCTGTAACCTTTTATGCTTGCCTCTAAGTGCACCGTCTAGTACCTTTGCCTGTTACGTGTCGTTCTTCATTTTTGTTGCTGCACCCTGATATCCTTGAACACGAATATGCAAATGTCGCCACACGAACCGCACCCCCCACAAAACCATTCGCACTTGCACACACACACACACGCACGCTCATAGACCTTTTGGAGGCATTGGTTCCCTCTCGCCTAAAGTTTCCTGATTGATTACCATCGGTCGTTTCAGCTAAACAACACGCTCAATTTCACCCTGGCAGGCTACGACTTGTCTGGCCATTTGCGACAGTTTCGCGAAATGCGCTTTGCCGATCTGAACCTTTGCGAACGGTACGACGTCAGCCAGGAGCAGCGGATACGCTTCGGACAAAACTATTACCGCAAATGTGCACTCAACGTTAACCGACTTGTTGAGGACTTCCGGGCAGTCGAGTTTCTGTCGCTTTACGTGAGCTACTACGAGCAACGGGTGCGGCTGATGCGTTCGGTCCCCATACTGATCGAGAATGCGTTTACGCAGAACACTGACCCAGAACCGGATCGATGGCAACTGGTGAAACGGTTTCTGCTCGTAGACACCGTGTCTGGGCTGAATGAACTTCACAAACCGAAGCTGTATGGAGAGATTGATGTAAAGAATCAATTCTTCTTTTTACGCTACGCGAAGAAGATTGAGCTCGAGTTTAAGCTACATCCGGACCATGGCAAACACCCAAACCGCATCTCCATACCGCTGGTGCGAATGGAATATGCACTACTCAACACATCTGTGGCCCTTCCGGGTAGTACGGTTGAGTTTGAGTTTCGAGTTACGTTCACCAAGGCATACAGTTACGCTTCTTTGCTGGAGGTACCTGAAGTCGTCTCCCAATGGACTTGGAATACTTACAGTAACCTGTTGAGCGCATTTTTGTTTCCACAGATTCTGCTGCCAATATTCATACTGCTCGCGTTTTCAATGAGCGTCTTTCAATCGTATTGCTACAAACTGCGCCAAAGTAAGCAATACTACGATATGGAGATCTTTTGGAACTTCTTCGTCTATCTGGGCTCGTACCTCGGGACGGCATTCCTGATTGTGCTGGGAGTTATTGTGCTGCATGCACTTTTCACCTACAAAACGCAAAGCACGGTACATTTGCTACTTCCGCTCGAGGTTCAGAATCTGGTGGAGGTGTTCATCTACGTTGGATTTGCGTTAAAGGTGAGATAGAGATGAAGATCACTGGTGCAATACTAACGTTTCTTATCCTTCAGCTCATAAAGTTGATGCGTGTGTTTTTCTACATGGCCAACGTGGACATCTTCTTCATCGATTGGGAGAGGCCTAAGATATTCGACATCAGCACGATGGGGCAGCGGTTGCACCAGCTAGACACACCATCCATTGCATCGAGCACGAATGTGAGTTGGATGGGATCTATCCTATGCGTCTTACTATTAACCACATGACCCACACTTGCTCTTCTTTTAGACCAAACCCAGCTCGCATGATAGTGTGTCGGCGTGGCGAAACTACTTCATCGCCAACGAATGGCAGGAGCTGGCAACCAAGCGCAAGATATCCATGTTTGCCCATATCGTCCTGCTGGCGCTTGCATTTGTGATATTAGGCTTCGAAAATTGGGCTTCCAATGCGTTCGATTTGCATCTGCATCGAAAGAGCGAACATCTAGGCGAGCGGGACAAAATGCTCCTGATCGCGGTTGGCATACTAATCTACACGGCCGTGTACGTTGCCCAACGGTTGTACAATTTTCTAATACACGATCGTTTCATCGAAAATGCCATCCAACAGTTTATCGATGTGGCGTCGATTGCAAACATTTCCGTGTTCATACTGAGCATGGAATCGTATGGATACTACATCCACGGCCGATCCCCACACGGGTTCTCCGATACCGACATGTGCTCGATGATAATGCAGTTCAAGCGCGAGGAAGACAATCTGTGCGGCAATCGTGGCCTCCTGCCCGGATCCGAACAACAGACGTACTCCATTCTGGTGCCAAAGAATCTGCGCCTGTTTTACGACAAGCTGATTACGCCGTTACGAAACTCGTCCTCGCTCGGGCCGCATCAGCATCTGAATCGGCCGCAGCTGATCGGGAGCGCCAAGATGAGCGCTAGTGAAGTGTTTACCAGCCCGGGTGGGGGTCGGCTCGAGTACAACTTTGAGCGGACCATACTGACGTACTACAATGTGAATCGCTTCTTTGCCGCATTTGTCGATCATGTATGTAAATGCAAAGAATACGCAAGAACTGGTTCTTATTGACATGTTGGTGTTTGTTTTCCAGGCTCTCAAGGATCTTGACTATATTATCCAAGAGCGCACGATTCTGGAGAATATCTTAAATTGCGAATTCCAGAACTACATTACAGAAAGTAAGTTAAAAGAGTCACCATTCGGAAATAGCACAACTCAATTTCCTTTTTCTATCGTTCGCCAACAGACAAAGGTGTTTTCTACATCGACAACGGACACTCATTCGACCAAATTCTGTTCAACGGCAATGAGAGCATTTTCTTCCAGGTTGAGTTGTTGCTGTTTTGTTGTGTCGTGCTGCTGACTGGGAACTATTTGCTGGGCATCGTGGTGATCGGGATCGTTTACAAGTGTTTCGAGGTGGTTATGAACTATGTGCTTAAGAATAATCTAGCCAAGAAAACGCTGATCGATAAACGCTTTTTGATATAAAATAGGGCACATTGAAGTTTCTTAGCAGAACAATAATAAAGATATGCATTAGTGATTTTACAAAATGAAATATATTCTAGTAATTTTCCCGTTTGTTTGCACCATGGTTTAAAAAAAACGGCTAATTTGAATTACAATCATTCAAATCGACTGACTGGTTGTATTTTTGACGTGCAGATGGCGCTGTGCGCTTAAATGTCATCCACTGCTGCCTGCTGTCAAGTCGTCAATGGCAGGGATTTGTTATGATAGCTGGCGTACATTTTGCGGCATCGTTGGTTTGCGGCAATTTTTGCTAAAATTAAAAGCCCCGAAAAATGTCTTCTCAAATTCAATCCGTTCATACACCATCGGTATCGTTGAGTAAATACAGGGACCAACATTTCAAGGTAAGACTCGCTCGCGGCAAGGAACCGTCGCACGTGCTTACACAGTCGCTTGAACAATCTCACTTGCAATTGGTGCAATTGTTTATCGTTTCCTTTACCGCGCTTTTAGGGCTCCCGGCATGAACAGGAAAAGCTGCTGCGCGTTTCCTCCACCCTGTACGTGGGCAATCTTTCGTTCTACACCACGGAGGAGCAGATCCACGAGCTGTTTTCGCGCTGCGGTGATGTGCGGCGCATCATTATGGGGCTGGACAAATTCAAGAAGACACCGTGCGGCTTCTGCTTCGTCGAGTATTATTCACGGCTAGACGCGGAAAGTGCGATGCGATACATCAACGGTACGCGGTTGGACGATCGAATCGTGCGCGTCGATTGGGACGCCGGTTTCATCGAGGGCCGACAGTACGGACGGGGCAAGACGGGTGGCCAGGTGCGTGACGAGTACCGGCAGGATCATGACCTGGGCCGGGGCGGTTACGGCA
Organism: Anopheles merus; assembly: GCF_017562075.2. Taxonomy (NCBI): domain Eukaryota; kingdom Metazoa; phylum Arthropoda; class Insecta; order Diptera; family Culicidae; genus Anopheles; species Anopheles merus. Next base: position 53,474 of record NW_024427785.1, read on the forward strand.
AGATGGTCCAGATGGGACAGCTGGGTGCACCGTCCATGCGCGAGTAGAGCACGTGTCAATCGGCCAACGGTACAGCCGGTGCTAGGACGATAAGGTTGTATTGTAAATTTCTCATAAGCGTACTATATTTAAGTAAACGAAATCATTTTCTACAACCGGAGCTGGCAGTGTGTGCTTTACAGTTCTGTCTTGGCGGGTGACAGTGATGGTCCTTTTTTCGGTTTCGATTTGCTTTTTTTCTTCGGCTTGGCCGGTTCCGTCTGTTGTGCTCCCTCCCGGTACGGGTTCACGTACTCTGGCGTTCGCTGGTCCTCGTTAATTTCTTGATTGAGCAGCCCGAGCAGTTCGATGGATTTCTCGTCCAATATTTTCACGAACGTTTTCGTGTAGTTCAGCGCATCCGTCATGAGGGTGCGCCATTCGGAAACGCCCTTCAGTATGCGATAGGACATGTCCGGGAAGTGTAATACCATCTCGCCGAACAGGCAGGTGTTTTCGAGAAACTGTGCCAGCGCATTGATCAGTTCCTGAAGTTTGGGAAATTCCGATTCGGCAGTAATTTGGTTGCCCCTCAGTTTGCCTCCTTCCTCGCGGATTATCTGAAATGCGGTGTGGGTAAAGCGGTTAGCATGAGCATGAGCATGAGCTGAATACACGTACCCGTAGGATTTCATCGATTCCTAGCTTCATGAGTTTGTAGCGTTTGCTGTAATCTTCGATTGATTGTAGATGGTTCACCAGTAGCTTATGTTCCTCCCGCTTCCGTACGAATATGTTCGCGTCTGCAATGAAGCTAGTTAAGGAAAAAAAAACTCCAATTGTTCGCACAACGATAAGCCAAATTAGATAGATAACCGCCGTGGCCGGAAAAAAAGCACTGACGTGTCCTTTTCGTGTAACGAAGAAACGTACACTGCTTTCAGCCAACAATCATCTCATTGAAAAGGATACAAACTTTCTCGTTGATTATTTTACCCAGATCGAGCTCCGGTACTTTCTCAACGTCTTTCGCAAGCACCGGTTGTGGAAAAGTGTTTTTCTCCAGTCCGGAAAACTCGGCAAAGGTTGAGGTTAGGAAGAGTATGAATAAACAATCCACCGAGGAGTACGTTTTCCGAGACATTCTGTGAAAGTAATTGGACGATGTTTGGCTTCACTTTTTAAACCCTAACGATGGTGATGATACGATAATTTAGGAGTTTTTTTTCTTTGCTGCTGCTGCACTGTTTATGATCGTGCCGTGGACCGTGTTGCTTTCAAACTGCTTTTGAGGTAAACAAAGCACAAAGGGGGACTTGCACGGACAAGGTAAAGGACATCGTTGTAAATAAACACGTTGCAATTATTTTTTAAGTATTGATGTAGGGGTGGAATTTGAATGCACCCCGAATCATTGGATTATGCGTAAATTAAACACATATTTTTTGATAATCTTCATGATGTTTATTTGCCAGTTTTGTTGAATTCTATTTTTCCAATTGGATTTTTGTATGACAGCGCCATCTAGTGCGAAACAAATGAGTTATAGCACACGTGGGACGCGCAATATGGTCCATGCGGATGTATCGGATGGCCAGAAAAAGTGTTTAAATATTCATGTTTTATGCTGCGATCAACAATAACTGTTCCCATCTGATCCATGTCGCCAGGAAAGATTATACTGTTGTGTGGCAAAATAAATACAAACTAGTTTGTGTAAGGCTTGTTCAATTCGTTACCCAAAGAAGAGGATCAACAAATCGTAATGTAACAAAAATCATCAAAAATTTCGCATCACTACAACCAATAAACCCATAAAGCACACACTTTCAGTGAGCTTTATTTTTTACAAAACCCAAAACTCAAACATCACTGATCTACCCCAAGCGTCGATCGTGCATGCATGATCGGTACGCTGTCGTCAAATTGTTTGATTAGGATCTCCCGTAAAGATCCCGTCCGACAACGGGACCCAGCCCTTTTTCCCTTTTGCTGGACCCAACGTGTATGTGTGTGTGTGTGTGTGTGTGTGTGTGTGTGTGTTCATCGATTGACCAAAAGGCGTTACATTCAAATGCGAACGGTGAAGGTGTGAAAGGTGGCAGCCAATGATTAATGACACCGCGTGATAATTAATGATGTGATTTTATTGGGAGCTCTTTTCCAATTGCGCCGGGTTTGGGATGGGTGGGTGGTATTTACTTGAAGGAACCGAGCACGGCTGGAGGGAGCATTTAAAGGGAGGAAAGGAAAAATGCTTCAAACCCTGGTAGATTTGATGTTCAAGCTCTGTTCTCCTTACGCTTTCGATCCATCGATAACGATCGACGGGCACAGGGCAATAGGTGTCGTCTCTATTGTTCACCAGCAAACGGTACGGACAACGGGCGAACGCAAACGCAAATAAAGGTGTGAAAGACTTTCGTTTTTTTCCATATTGTTTCATGTTTACATATTGTTTTGTTTATTTCTTGCTCTAGCCTTTCCACGTTCACTTTCCCACACAGTTCCTCGAATCAAACGAAGGTTGTATATAAATATTACATATGTGTTTTTTTTGTTTTATTATTTTCTTGTCCTTTTTTTTGTTTTGTTTGCTGTTTTCCTCTGTTGTCTGTTGCTTTAATGTTCATATTTGTTTTAAAAGTATCTTTACTTTTCTTCTTATTAACTTCTTATTTCCCATTTCCCCCTTTCATCCTGCCTACATATTTACCCCTTATGCATTTTCCGTTTCTTGCTTAACTTGCGTAACTTTCGTTTAACTAGTTTTTTGTCCATCATCATCTTTTGTTCGCTTTTTCGCGCGAGCGATCGATACAATTGCTTCATTCTTCGTTACGGGCTTGTTTTTTTGTTGTGTTTCGTAATTGGTGTAACATATAATTTAAACAAAAAACATTTAAACCATATTACTATCGATTGCCCATTTTGATTGGCTTTGCTTTTACACTCCTAATGGAGTTTTGAAACACACACACACACATACAAACAAGGGGTTCTCTCATAGGCCGGCTCGTGGCCGTCCCTGCAAGAAGATCAATAACGTTACTAATATTATTATGGACGCTCCATCGTGGGTAGAGGTTCTGGATGAGCTGGCCGGGGGGATTTTTGTCATGTTTGTTCACTACAAGTTACCAGTTTAAAAAAAAAACAACCAAACGATCAACGCACAATTAAATTAACTAAACTATTTTGATTCTGCTATCTGTTCACGCTCTTACTATACTACTTTTAGCGTAGTACCTACACCCACTCTTAGACCCCCCCTTCGCCTCTTCTCCCCTTGCTTAACACTACAGATGTGTCCCTCTTTCCCCGTGCCGGGGCTCCCTCTGCAGATCTTCGCTCGCGGAAGAACGTTTCTGTATTTGTAGTTGATTACACATATATGTACATTGACCGGTTCGGGTTTTTTGCATTATTACCACAAAGATAGTGGTGGTGATGATGATGATAATAATGATGATGATGATAATGATAATGGTGGTGTTGGTGAACCTAAAACATAGTTTGTGTATGCTACATTCTAAACCAAACCGTTGCCGAATTCTCAACAGCACAGAACAAAACGGCAAAGCCTACCTAGGCCAGCAGCATAAAGAGCAAGCCCTAACTCTTCACTCTTCAAATCGCAACATTGTGACAGGGGGGGGGGGGGATTGGAAATTGATTGGATGGGGGGTTTCTTGTTGCAGTCCAAGCTAACAGAACGAATGTGTTCTCTACAGACACACACACACACATTCACACACATACATACACACGCACTCTATGTACAGCGTGGCACTAAAGCACTAAACTGAACAGGACTCGAGCACAGACACTAAGAGAGGACAGTTGTGGAACTACTTCCATTAAAAAAGGGGTTGTGGGGGAACCATTATGGACGGTCAACAGTTTTGTTGTTGTGATTTGTAACATCACGCACAGCTAGCTTGGGACTTTATTGGGAGGGACCTCTTAGCTTCTCGAGGGACCTCTTAGGATCGCTATTAGTGATTCTTTTTTTTTTGTTTGCTCTTGTTGGAGAAAAGAGAATGAGCGACTGAACTGTGGCTCTATCCGAATTCTTTGCCCTGCTGTTAAAATTCCATTTGCGTAGAGTTTTGCGGTGTTTGCAGAAATGCCACAGTTTATTCACGTTTAATTCTATATTGCAATATCAGTTTGTTTTTTTGTTTAAATCAGCGCGCACCATTAGCTCTGTCCCTTCTTTGTTAATTACACTCACACACACAGTACGATACATGTATATAGACTATAGATAATTCGATAAGTTTGTTTGCTTTCCAAAAAAACCTTAACCGAACAACCGACGCGAGCCTACGAACTCCTGAACTCTGCGCCCTGTCACTCCGCTTCTGAGTGCTGGGCGTGTGGCCACCGCGGGCACTACACAACATTGCACAAGGGTGTGTTTTTTTTTTAAGTTTGGACGAAACATAATTTAGCGTGTACAAGCGAGCGAGCTCAAGATTTCTAAAACTAAAACGAACAAACTAGCTCGAAATGAAGACTGCTCGCTATAAAAAAAAATAGGATTTTAACCGAACGACACCTTGCGTGCGTTTACCTTGGCTAACATTCTCTTGGAGAATACCGAGTACCGTGACGCCGAGGGAGAGTGTCCGAGTTCGTTCACATCGTTGCTTACGTCGCCTCCTCGTCCACGACGGACACGTTCGTGTCGTCCTGGTGCCGAAGCTGCTGCCCACTGCTACTGTCCGAATCTCCGGCCTGGTGATCCATATCCTCGATCAGCTGCAGACTGGCGGGCAGATGGTGGTTGACTCCCAGCCCGAGCATCATTTTGCGCGTATCGCCGACCGGCGCAGCATGATCGACGGCAGCCAGTGCTGCCAGCGTGCTGTCGAAGCTGCCGCTCACGTGGCCGCCCCCATCCTGGCTGGCGTCGATCGTCGCACCCTCGCTGTCCGGTGCTCCCGCACCTTCACCGTTCGATCCGGGGGCGGCGAGTGTGTCACCGGCGCTTGCAACACTGCGCGAGCTAGTAGCGCTGGCAGCACTGCCTGTGTGGCTGCCGCTACTACTATTGCTACTGCTGCTGCTGCTGCTGCTACTGCTGCTGGTGGTGGTGGTGTTGCTGGCGGCTACAGTGGCCCCGATCGTACCGCCGCTGACAAAGTTGAGCGTGTTCTGGAACTGGGTGAACTGGCTGGTGCTGGCCATCAGCGAGGACAGTGCGGCAGCGGCCATATCCGAGCAGCAGCTGCTGTAGTACGAGCTGGACGAAGGGGATAGTGCCTGGGAGTTAGCGAGACCGAGGGCTTGCTGCTGCTGCTGCTGTAGCTGGTGATCGTGCTGTTCGTGTAGCTGCTGCTGAGCCTGCAGATGGTGGGTAAGTTGCTGCTGATGGTGCTGCTGCTGTAGTTGCTGCTGCTGCTGGTGTGAGTGGGCTTGCTGGTGCTGCAGCTCTTCCAGATGGTGCTGCTGTTGTTGCTGCTGCTGCTGTTGCTGCTGCTGTTGCTGTTGCTGTTGCTGCTGCTGATGTTGAAGGGTGGCGGCCGCCGCTACCGCGGTAGTGGACGCGCCTCCCATCATCAGTGAAGATCATGTCGTTGTCAGTTGGCGCCACACGGCCGTGTGTCACATCGAGGGAAGGTAGGGCCAGGAGAAACTACTGCCCGACAGCAGCATGTCACGGATGAGCGTTTCTATAGGCGTTTTGCCTACCAGTCGGACGAAGAACAGTTGCTCTATAACCTGGTAAGGGCGAGAGTAGATCGGTTACGGATCGGTGTAAGCAACGGAGCGACTGCTACAATCATTTGGCGCAAAGAGCGAATGAGCCGTACCTGGGAGGAGACCGTTCGGAGGGAGGGAAGACGTAACAGTAGCTTGCCAAACCGGGTCGGTTGGTTGGGATACTGGGACCGGCAATACTCCTCCAGCGCGCACTGGGACTTTTCCTGCAGCGACTCGATGTGTGCCACGTCCGACAGCCCACAAGCATCTGGAAGTAGGAGCAGGCGGAAGAAAGCAAAACACAATTAGTTCTAAATTCAATGAAATTAAAAGAAAAAGCTACAAGGGTACGCTTCAAGTAGGAGGGAGCCAAGGAGTTGAAGGGATTTGGGGCAGGTTAATGTAGACTAAATGAATTTGTTTAAATAATAATAATAAAAAAACTCATATCCACCTTTTTTTACACCCTGAGTTAACAGTGTTTGTTAGAAGGAAAGCAAAGTGTTCATTAATCGTGCAAATCGTGGTGCTTGTGCGCGTTTTTGGCATGTCTGGACGTTGAAGGATGTGTGTGTGTGTTTGGGTGTGTTTGTTAAAGCTTTGGTTAATACTGGTGAAGTGAACTTAAACCATTTTAAATGGGGGAAAAAAAGAAGAAACTTAAAACATAGATTAGTGATAAGAAAGCATAAAGAAACTGAAGCCACGAAGCGTAAGAACAAAACGAACAAAAGTGTGTGTTGAAACTAGCTGGAAAAAAGAATAAAGGTGAAACTGATTAATGTGTGAAATGAGGAGAGTAACAAGAAAATAAAGAAACACAAAACAGATAGAAATGAAGAATGAAATGTACTGCGATAGAGATAGGTACTACCCCGTAAGTGCAGCCATCAAGTGTAGTCGCACACACTACCGTTGGTGCCATTAGCAGAGGCATAAATTACTTCCGACTACCGAGACTACTGAAGCACGAAGACTACTGAAAAACGCTACGCACATTGGAACATGACTTCAACGACACACACGCACACACACGCGTACACACTCGCGTAGAAGATGCTTCACTGGCGAAAATCCACCCGAGACAACGTCAGTGCCATCTTGTAATCTTGCCACATACCGGCAAGAGCACCAGGGAGCACCATAAAGATCCATAAATCACGGTACCGTTGACGCGTCATCATAGCTGTTGCATTCTTGCCGCGCGTCTGGAGGAATTGCCGACCATGGGAAGAAATTCCACTTTGGTGGAACGATGGGGACCAACGAAACACATTTTTCCCCCGAGCGAAGTTACGTTTTAATTGTGCTTTATATTGTCTGCTTTATGTCCTACCGATGTCTTGTGCCAAAAAGAAAACACATACCCCAATCTGCCAACTATTTGCTCCTTGTGCTTCCACCATATCACACCGAATCTCGGACTTCTCCCTGGCACCGGGAGTGGGCCCAGGCCACCAGCCCGGTCAATTGAACCGAGCTGCCTCGCTAATGCTCCGGAGGCATAAATACTAATAAAAAAAACCCCCCGGGTACGGATTCCCCGGAATGCGTTCGGTGGTCGCGTGCGCCCCGTCCCCCAAACGCTGCGCCGCTGCGTGACACCGCGCGACGGCTCCGGCTAATCAAGTAGCGCATAGGGTAATTAAAATTTATTCATCGCTGCGCACACGCACGCAAGGGGGACGTGTTCCGCCCGCGGTTGAAGTTTCGAACGAGTGGTGGGTGCCCGCTGACACCACCGCTACACCGCCGCTCGAGAAGGGTGTCCCGGCACTTGACTCCGTCGTTTCGTTGCTAATGGGTTAACCAATAGAGAGACTGCAGTCGCTCAAAAAGCTGCTGCTCCGATAACATCTGTTTGTCGTGGAGGGCTTTTTTTTTCTATTCCGCTGTTGTTTTGTTTCTCGTTTCTCGTTCGCTCATGTCAAGCATCGTGCCATCGAGGACGCGATGGTAACGACGTTGATGATGAGACTGATGATGAGATTGCGATGATGAGACTGCGATGATGTGTGTGAGTTGAGAACGGAAAGCATAACGGCTGGAGTTAGCGCTTACCGTTGCTGAAGGAATTTGCCTTTCGCTCACCTGTCTTGTGGTGACAGCTATGGAATGAACCGTAGAATGTCACTGTTTAATTGGATTTGATTGTATAGGGGGGGGGGGGGGGTTCACTCATGGTTTGACAAATTTTACCAGTAACGCTGGCACTGATTACTCAAAGTGTGTAACACATATGCGTTCGATCATCACCTTCCCAAAGGGTCACCGGGATACCGCTCTCTGGATGGAAAAGGTTAAGTAAGCGGTTGGGTTTGAAAAGTGTCAGATTTTGTTGCTCCTTGTCCCGTTTTGTCCTGCTGCGTAACAAAACGAGCGGCAGTATCAAATGCGCAAGCTACCGGTTACGCAACCCGGGTGGGGGGTCTGGCATGGAAGCTAGAACGATCGACGCACGATCGACACGGATGCAGGGTGGGTGTGATGAAATTCAATTAAACTGCCTTCAATTTGAAGAAGGCCTAGAATGCGACAGTATCACACACACACACCCACACACACATGTATGTATAGCGGCGGGTGCCATCCCGCGCCACCGTTCGTAGGAAAGTGCTCGATGGCGATGATCTACGCTCTATTTCGCTACGGCAATGAGCAAGGGAGTGCCAACGCGGGCGACCAAATTAAAGACAATAATCTTTATTTTCCATCATGCTCGAGGAGCTCTGCCGCCAGGAAGGGGGTATTGTTCTTATAGTGGCTTGTGCGTTTGGGTTTTGCAGCAACCGTCTTTGGGTTGGGATGCAGCGGCAACCCTCTCTGTGCTTGTGACCAAGCTTGACATTCTTCACTCCATTCGGACCAATTAGCGCAAATTGCTACTGATTACGAACACTTTATGTAGGTCGATTGACAACCGAACGGCCGGCAGCAGCATCATCATCATCATCGCCGGAAGGGTGTAGCAGCAGATGCTTATGTTGCTACCGATGTCCAACCAGTGTCCAACTCGGCGGAATGAGTGGAATTGATTTTTTCCAAGTGCATTTTCCCGACCTAGCTTTTGCGCGCTGGGCGAGATTGTAATTTAAAACGAAAGGTAGTTTGTGTATGAACAATCTTATCTTATAGAGATAGAGCTTACGACGAACCAAGATGCCCGAAACTGGAAAACTATCGTCTTACTGCCCCTTAAAAACCCCCCATTCCCCGAACGGGACGAACAAACTGCCGAAGAAAACCGCCTTTCGCCTTTGTCCAGCCAACATCTTAATGATGTGTTGTAACTCGATACCGTGCCAGACCGTGGTTCCCAACTCCCGCACCGGCCACAGACGTTCTTCGTCCTTTTGTGCGCCATTTTTAATGAGCAGCATTTCTGTTAGCAAAAACCGGGCGCATTTGCTTGCGGAAAGTATTAAAAAAGTTGCACCACAATGCACGCACGCACGCACGCAAAAAAACTGCTGAGCAAATGCAAATTTTCGTACAAAATTATCTTTTTTGTGTGTGTGTGCAATGTCGCTTAAGGCGCAGTACCGTTGGTGGGCGACCGTTCGGTAGCAAGACATCAAAGAGATTTCATGCCGTCGGATTAGACGATCCATTAGCTGTGTGCGGGCCGGGAAAATAATCCTATGATGATGAATTTTCACTCCTCAGCCTCACACCCCAAATGGCTCAGATGGTTGGAGCCAATTGGGACGGGTGGAGGGAGAATTTAAGCCGTCCAAATTGCCATTCTTACCATGCATGATCAGCAATGTGCAACCGATGGGAGAAGTGTGTCTCTCATCATAAATTAGCCAAACTCACACCGCTCCTCGAAGCGATTCTCGATCGATGCTCCACTTCCAAGACACGGAGCACGATTAACTGTGATCTATGCTTGCCGGGGAACAAGTGTTTGTTAACCAGCGTGTCAGCGAGGGAGTGTATTTATTATGCTTTTATTACTACCACTTTCACCACGCAGCGCCGCCACGATGGGATGCGGGAGCACATGTTCGATCGCGTCTCTTTGAACAAACCCCTGTCTCCCGGGCTACTAGATGCACGCGTGACGTTTCAGCGCGATGCGTATGACACGTGGTGGCGGTATCGTGGAGTGGTGTGAATCTTGCGCCGTGTCTCGGGCGCTTTCCCATTCCCCGCGTGCGCCTTAATGATGGTAAATTAAGCGCAATGCACTGATGCGCGTCGTTCTTTATGCGTCGTTCTGCATAAGACGCAAGGGGGCCTGTTGCCTTGAGCGTGAGGAGCCTGTCTCGAGGAGATGTAGCTTCGTGCATGGGAAAATGCGCCCTGGCTCAGAAGAATAAGAGTGTGGCCACCGTCGCGCATGAGGGTGTCATCGAATGTAATGGTTTAAATTAATGCCATTAGATATGTTTCGTGTAATTGAAGAAGGCTTGCATGAGGGGAGTGGACCGGCATGGAGCTCCCATCGTACTAATAACGCTTGGAAGCACTAATAAATCGTCCCCACTCTTTGAATGGGTGGGGGGGGGGGGTGGAAGCGACGCCTGCAAACAAAGGGTGGGAGAGAAAAGTCGTGAAAGCGCGTAATAAATAAGCTACTAATTTCGATTAGTCAGTGTCACGTTAGTAAACGCCTGCGGTTATGCAAATGCAATGCGCATTTCCCCCCCCGTTTAGTGCCCCACTGGCGGGTGGCATCGATCACTAACGCAATGCCGACAAACTGTTTGCCAATTTGGGTCGATATTTTATCGCTGAATTGATACTGATTGAAGCTGAGGCTGAAGGCTGGTGAGGCATCTTTCGATGTGCTTCGCCGTTCGATGCTTAATTTATAATTAATTTCCCGCCTCCGATGCTGCACCCAGGCGCCATTTTGTGCCGGCAATATTAATTCCCTGTGCAAACAAACCGACCCATTCCACCCAACCCCATTCCCACTCCTCAGGGGGAGGAGAGAAAGAAGGAATGCACTTGCCATAATTGGCAAAAAGTTGGCCTCCCCACACAGAGGCTTCGTGATGGCTTCGAGGGGAGGGCATCCTGTGTGTTTGTGTGCGATTGTGGTAGGCATTTGTCAGTGTACAGGCACGCGTGCGCGCCCAGACTCAGCTCCGAAGGTTCTCCAAAAACGGGGGAGAAGAAAAAAAAAACGCGACACCAAAATCTCACGCCACGCCAGACTGGCCAAAAGTAAATCTTTGTGCCGGGCCGGTCCCGCCCGATGCACATTTATCCATCAATTAATCATCAATCGATAAACGTTGCGTGTGCGTGTGTGTATTCATTCGTGGGGACTTGGTCTCGGGGTCCACCTTTTGAATATACTCTTTTTTGTGCTGTTCCTGCTGTGTGGGTGTTTGTTGCCGATGTTGGTTGCGGTTGGCTGAATCAACCAATAAAAGATAGCGCACTTTATTAAATTTCATTGGCTTGATGGGTTGACGGCGGGAGCCCTCTCGGGGTGGAACGATGCTGCTGCGATTCTTCGTCCGCTTTTCTGTTGCCTTCGGGACGAAGTGGTCTCTCCCCCCCCCCATTCCAAGCCAATGCCGCTTGCTCTGTGT
>NW_024427786.1:0-64313 GCF_017562075.2 Anopheles merus
AACCGTCCAGAGGTTGTGCGACCATCTGATAGCTAGTGAAATGGAAGAGCATTTCTCCAAACCCGGAGCGTTTAGAGGAGCTGGTAAGAAAAGCTCCCGGCCAGCAGAAAATTAGAGTGGATACGCTTTAAAAGAAACTTTGAGAAAGCCACTTTAAGAGAATTTTGTGCATTCATGGAGGAGCTCACTGAGGATTGCTGTGAGCTGACGGTTCCTGGAAATGTGAGAAAATATGAGGTACCAGTAAAAATACATCGAGGCCACACCTTTACGCACTACCCTCCTGCTGTTGAAGTTACACACGATACGCCAAGGCAGCTGAAAGCCGAAACCAGCAGCCCTGTGGTGACTGACCCAAACAGAGCGAAGTGTTATGTATGCAAGGATCCTGCGCATCACGTACGACAATGCGAAACATTCAAGAGCATGTCGGTAGCAGATCGCTTGAATGCAGTAACGAGTCTGAAACTTTGTCGCAATTGCCTCAATAACCACGGTACAAGGGAGTGTAAGTCACGGTTCGTTTGCACAATTGACGGATGTGGCGCTCAACATCACATGCTGCTGCATCAAAACACCGGTGGCCCACGGAGACGCATGGTGCAGTTTCACTATCACACACAACGAAATCACCACACACACTTTTCCGTGTGACACCAGTGACTGTCCACAACGGGCAGACCAGCGTAGACACATACGCCCTGATGGACGAGGCGTCTTCACTGACCACAGTGGAAGCTGCGCTAGCAGAACAACTGGGACTCAACGGCGTTCGAGAGCCGTTAGAAATATGCTGGACGGGCAACATTAAACGACAGGAAGACTCATCGCAGTGCGTCCAACTGCAGATATCAGCACGGGGAGAAGAGCGGCGCTATACTATAGCGGCCGCTCACACCATTAAAAAGCTAAGTTTGCCAAAACAAGTTTAATTCTTCACTGATAACGAATTTGAATCACTTCCAGGATCTTCCAGCCATTCAATATCGCGACGCAGTGCCACAATTGCTGATTGGGCTAGATAACGTCTGGCTGATGAAGCCGCAGGAGATACGTTCGAGCGAGGAGAGTAAATTGATCGCTGTGCGTAGTCCGCTGGGTTGGTCGATCTACGGCACGCTAAGCACCAACACAGCAGCCACGCTCTTCTCGGCTGATCATCGCGCAAGGGCTTCAAGCATACCGCCTGAGCAAAACGAAGTGCAGGAGGGGAGTTCGCCTTCTGAATATAGATCTTCTACCGTCGAAAGGGTTTCTAGTGCGAGTAACTGTGAAAAGGCATTGAAACAGCACAGTGAAGATCGATGTATTGTGTTACAGAATCTCGCGAATCCTTTAGATTACAAAATAGGACAGGATTAAACCTAAAAAGAAATCGAAGCGTAAATAACCCACGAGAAGATAGGTTGGAAACTGTAGAACAGACTGTTACGACTGCGACAGATAGGTGGTATGGATAGTCGTTCATCTTGCACTTTGTAGTATAAAATGTAATGTACATCAGCTGATCCTGAAGTGAAGGAATTAACAGGGAACGTGATAGTAGAGAGTTGTAGCAGAATAGGTTATGTTGATGTGAGTACAATAGGGTGATGGACGTGTCGTGATTTATTGGTGAATCCAAACCGCATGGATTCACGTGCCGGGAATGTTGACACGTCTGTATGTTGACATTAGAGCGATAACAAGTGCGATAATGATAAAGGCGGGTGCGCTTATCGATTAAAACGATAAGCTGATCGAAGGTGCCATAAAACACCGAACAGAGCTAGAGAGAGAGAGAGAGATAAAAGAAATGTTCGGAGCGGTCAGGGTTCGCGCGCCAGGTCAACGATCGAAGATCGGGAATCGGGACAGCGCGCGCTGATTCCCAACCAAATAGGGCATGAAAGGAGAAGCAAAAAATCCACCAAAGGGACAAGTCGAAGATTGTTAAAAAAAGTGTGAATATTTTAAATTAGTCGAAAAAATATACTTTTTTAAATCCACGCTCAACAACCGACTTGGTAACGCTTCCACAGCTGACGAATCGGAAAAATATCCATCGAAAAGGAACGTACCGGAAACATCAGGGATGGTTGATGGTGGGTGCGATGAAGCGGTCAACAATGACGTTCCGGAAGAGATCGCTGTCCCGGCTTGGCAGACGAACTGGGCATTGATCCTTTGAACAGAAACGAACCGGAAACATTAGTGATGGGACGGTCAAATGACGGTCCGGAAGAGGATCGTCGCTGTCCCGGTATGATTGACGAACCGGGCATAGATCCACCCAACAGAAACTTACCGGAAACATCACAGATGGGTGGAGATGGCGATAAAGCGGTCAACAATGACGTTCCGGAAGAGGATCGCTGTCCCGGCTTGGCAGAGACGAACTGGGCATTGATCCTTTGAACAGAAACTTACCGGAAACTTTAGTGATGGGTGGTGGTAAACGATGGGACGGTCAACAATGACGGTTCCGGAAGAGAATCGCTGTCCCGGCTTGGCTGACGAACCGGACATAGATCCACCAAAAGAAATGTACCGCAAACATCACGGATGGGTGGCGGGTGACGATGGAATGGTCAAAATATCTGACGAAACAACAATATAGGTGGTGGTGACGATGAGACAGCCAACCATGTCGAAGCAAGAATAATAGGAGTAGCGGGCACGACCGATGAAACTGACGTCGGAGCAGAAAAAAACCATTAGATAGGACATAGTTCCATCATTCGGTACTCGGTTGCAATGCAAATGATGCATATCCGTGATCATCATCCATGTTTTGCATTTTCCTAAAAAGATAATTGTTTCAATAACCTTTGATCATATTAGATTCAAACATGATTCAAAGCACCTCATCAACTTACCTGGGTGTATAAGTTCTGGACAGCCACAAAGCCGATATGGAGTGAAGTTTTCGTAAGTATGCCTCTTGATAAAAGATTTTCCTAAATACCCGAGCCGCAGAGCTGAGCGACTTCTGAAGGAAATGAGGGAAAGAGATAGCACATGAGCCTGCTTCGAATGTCATTTGGCAGACAACAGGCGAGACGTATGAGCGCCTGGATGCGGGGTGGAAGAATGGTTGCCAAATTCGTATGTGACGTGGGAAAAAGTAAAAAAATAGAAAAGCGTTAAACAAACCGGTTTTTCTTATCACAATACATTGAAAACCCCTTGTCTATTTTACCGATAATATTAATTTCTTTACGTTGCAAGCACGTTTTGTGATTTTGCAGCAAATATTTGTTGTATTTGTTTATTTTTAGGATATTTACGTCGTAAATAAGGTCTAACGATCACAGGCGAGACAGAAATACAAATCCGGGAAAGCGATATGCACACGTTTGGAAAATGAAGAATGAGAAGTAGAGAACGATTCAAACTAGCAAGGTCATGGTGAGTATATTTGGTGCTATAGATTTAATATAGCAATGAGGGTAATGAATTGTGCTCCAATGTGCAGTTTGTGTGTGCACACGTTTAACGGTCCAATCCTCCAACCAATCTGCTCTCTTAGGACCAGACGCAACAATATTATATTTTAACATTTATATTAATCGCTGCTTTCCAATGGGATTGGGGCGCGGGGGGGAGGAGGAGTCAGGGCCCACAGGGACGGTCGTCAACTTGAAAGACTTAACAACATACCCGTCGTGGGTTTAATCTTCATTTGGACCGTCCCCGCGTAGGACTGACTATCCGATTGCGAGGGAGTGAATAAGTCTCGCCTGTATGGGCCGGCATGTCCATGTAGGACGTTACGCCAAATTGAACACGGAGGCAGGAGTGTCAGGAAGTGTCCGAAACCGCTCACGATCTCGAGCCTTCGTCTGCCAGTCCGTTATCCCGGCCTTAATGGAGGACGCCTCCACGCCTCCTCTGTCCTTGTGGACGGCCTAAAAAGACTATCTTGTATATAAACTTTTATACTTTTAATTTATTTCTTTTACCTTACACAGGTTAACCGGATACATCTAACATCATTTATCATCTATGCACCTGCACATACCGACCAGACGAATCCAGCTTACACTGCGGAGCATCGGATGACACCGTACTGCAGCCCGCAGACAACACGGCGTAGGGAACGAGACACCAGTGCATGCGTGCTACCAACGTGACCGAGCTTCCATCAGAACCAGAAAGATCTTACGATCGCACTTGCATTTTGACATCTAAATAGCTTAGCAAATAGACAGAAATAGGCACTAGTTTAGCAAATAGACATAAAAAGGCATTAGTTAGACACAAAACAATCAGTACATGTAATGTAAGTTTTAAGCAATATCATTATGGAGAAGTCTATTTTCATTTAGGTCCTTTAACGCACACATTTCAAGAGGAGCTAGCTAGTAAGAGAGTGCAATAGAAATAGACAGAGAGTAGCTTTATTTCAATATAAATTTTTTGTTTATATTACTTTTCGTTATCAGTGGCTAGCAAATGCTAAGATACTTCATACGTATCTTTAACTCCTATCCCAACCTCGTCGTGATACTAGCAAGAATGTAATTGAAGCATGCAGATGCATTGCTTCACAATTATGAACTAATACGAATGGAGGAACTTTTTATGTTAATAGATGTCGTACATAAATAAATGTTGAACTTGAT
This sequence comes from Anopheles merus, assembly GCF_017562075.2. Taxonomy (NCBI): domain Eukaryota; kingdom Metazoa; phylum Arthropoda; class Insecta; order Diptera; family Culicidae; genus Anopheles; species Anopheles merus. Next base: position 4,608 of record NW_024427786.1, read on the forward strand.
TCTTGAACTTGATTCCATAGTTAGTTTTTTTAATTTTTTTTTATTTCCGTAACAATTATTTCAAACTTCTTCTCTTCTTCTTTGGCACAACAACCGCTGTCGGTCAAGGCCTGCCTGTACTCACAAGTGAAGTGAGGTTGGCTTTCAGTGACTTCCCAAATAGCCAGCTCGTACTTTATAGCTAATTTAGGGCTGTTTAACGAAAAATCGTTCCGATGTCGTACTTTGTGGCTGATTAAGAGATAGACGGTACTTTGCGGAACTATGGAGCTTTTTAACAGGGACATGGTACTTTTTGGAACTTTGCGGCTGATTAGCACTATGTGTAGGGTTCATGGTGGAACTTGAAGGCTTGTTAAGAAAGGGTGCCGAACTTGGTGGAACTTTATAGCTTTTTGATTTCAAACTTACGTTGGACTAATAATTATCTTAGCTTCTTAAATTATGCAACTTTACGTAAAGTTTTCAAGATAAAAAAAAATGCGATTTTTGGATTTTTATTACTAATCCCTGACCAACATTTAGAAAAACATCTTTAGTAAACAATAGATCTATTATTTGGTCTTCTTTTAACATATTTTATATAACCTATTGTATTCAAAAGTGAGCTGAACATCTCAGTCACATACGTGTTAGCTTCTAAGTTAGCATTAAATGCTTCTAATGCCTCTTCTGTATCAATGGCAGTAATGGCTGCATTGCGTGATGTTGTTCCTGCTATAGTATCCATTGCGTAAAACATAATTTCGAGCCGTAGTCTGCTTCGATAGCTTAATAAGATTGTCCACTTGTTTTCGAGTTACAACACACTCATGTACACCGGATGATGAAAAAGTATCAGGTAAAGACGGCAGACTGGTTGAGAATGACGATCCGGAAGAGAATCGCTGTCCCGGCATAGCTGACGAATCGGAAGAGAATCGCTGTCCCGGCATAGCTGATGTTGACACGTCTGTATGTTGACATTAGAGCGATAACAAGTGCGAGATAATGATAAAGGCGGGTGCGCTTATCGATTAAAACGATAAGCTGATCGAAGGTGCCATAAAACACCGAACAGAGCTAGAGAGAGAGAGAGAGATAAAAGAAATGTTCGGAGCGGTCAGGGTTCGCGCGCCAGGTCAACGATCGAAGATCGGGAATCGGGACAGCGCGCGCTGATTCCCAACCAAATAAGGGCATGAAAGGAGAAGCAAAAAATCCACCAAAGGGACAAGTCGAAGATTTGTAAAAAAGTGTGAATATTTTAAATTAGTCGAAAAATATACTTTTTTAAATCCACGCTCAACAACCGACTTGGTAACGCTTCCACAAGCTTTTTTACAAATTAAAAGTTAAAGAGTTTGATTTAAATAGTGATCAACGCGTAAAATGCCGAAACCGAAGTTCGATTGCATTGGTTGTACCCGCGAGAATGCGGTAGCCGATATGGTGCGATGCGACAAGTGTTTTAAGTGGTGGCATTACGATTGCGCTGGTGTTTCGAGCGATGTGAAGAACGTAAGGTGGGTGTGTGCACGGTGTGAAAGCGGTGGAACGGATGAGGCAGCTGAGGCTAGAGGCCACGCGACCAGTGGCAGGCCGAACAGGGCTCCTCGCGTAACCCAGTCGCAAGAAGGCGAACCTTCTGCATCGTGTATAAAGAAGACCCTGCAGCCCTCTTCTTCGCAGCTGGCACCAGTGACGAAATATTTGACCCCAACGAGTAAGCCCACAGGCGTGGGCCGGGAGTTCGATGCGGTCAATCGATGCATTAGTGGCGATTCTGAAATCGCGAAAAATCCCGCGCTTAACAGAATGGCGCAGACAGAAGAAAAAGAGATGGCGCCCAGCAGTTTTGATGCCGGGAGCGAACGGTCAGAAGAAAAATCCCTAATCCAAAGGGACCGCGAATCAAACAGTTCGAGAAAAAGTAGAAGTTCTGTGGCAACAGCGCTTAAGCTGGAACGATTAGCTAGAGAACAAGAGATGGAAATGAATGCCATACGAGCACTTTACGAGGAGAAATTTGCCAAACTAAGCTCAAGTTACGACGCTATGAGACAGCAAATACAATATGAAAGTGCAAGCAGAAAAAGTGGTTCAAGTATAGCTTTGAGTGAAGTGATGAAAGGGGTAAATGAGTTTACGAACGGTCGCGCTAAAACTACTCTACCGAAACCTAGTACGATGAGTAGAGAGTGTTCGCCAACCCTGAAACAAGAACCGGCGACATCAATTGCAACCGACATGGAGCATGCGAGACGAATCTGGAATAGGAAACTGCCTAACTTTTCAGGTTCAGTGAAGCAATGGCCGATATTCTACAGCTATTATAATCGGTCGACCGAGGCATGTGGCTTTACCTCAGTCGAAAATATAATGCGGTTAGAGGAAGCGCTCACCGGCCCGGCAAGAGAAGTAGTAGAATCTAAGTTTACTTCACCAAACGCAGCCCCACAAGTAATCAAAATGTTGAAGCAGCTGTATGGCAGACCCGGATTGCTGGTCAAAGAACTGATCGGGCAAGCTCGACGTGCCGAGGCACCGAGGCTGGAACGTTTAGACCAGCTGATTTCGTTTGGCATAACCGTCCAGAGGTTGTGCGACCATCTGATAGCTAGTGAAATGGAAGAGCATTTCTCCAACCCGGAGCTTTTAGAGGAGCTGGTAGAAAAGCTACCGGCCAGCAGAAAATTAGAGTGGATACGCTTTAAAAGAAACTTTGAGAAAGCCACTTTAAGAGAATTTTGTGCATTCATGGAGGAGCTCACTGAGGATTGCTGTGAGCTGACGGTTCCTGGAAATGTAGAAAATATTCGAGTACCAGTAAAAATACATCGAGGCCACACCTTTACGCACTACCCTCCTGCTGTTGAAGTTACACACGATACGCCAAACTGAAAGCCGAAACCAGCAGCCCTGTGGTGACTGACCCAAACAGAGCGAAGTGTTATGTATGCAAGGATCCTGCGCATCACGTACGACAATGCGAAACATTCAAGAGCATGTCGGTAGCAGATCGCTTGAATGCAGTAACGAGTCTGAAACTTTGTCGCAATTGCCTCAATAACCACGGTACAAGGGAGTGTAAGTCACGGTTCGTTTGCACAATTGACGGATGTGGCGCTCAACATCACATGCTGCTGCATCAAAACACCGGTGGCCCACGGAGACGCATGGTGCAGTTTCACTATCACACAACGAAATCACCACACACACTTTTCCGTGTGACACCAGTGACTGTCCACAACGGGCAGACCAGCGTAGACACATACGCCCTGATGGACGAGGCGTCTTCACTGACCACAGTGGAAGCTGCGCTAGCAGAACAACTGGGACTCAACGGCGTTCGAGAGCCGTTAGAAATATGCTGGACGGGCAACATTAAACGACAGGAAGACTCATCGCAGTGCGTCCAACTGCAGATATCAGCACGGGGAGAAGAGCGGCGCTATACTATAGCGGCCGCTCACACCATTAAAAAGCTAAGTTTGCCAAAACAAAGTTTAAATTCTTCACTGATAACGAATTTGAATCACTTCCAGGATCTTCCAGCCATTCAATATCGCGACGCAGTGCCACAATTGCTGATTGGGCTAGATAACGTCTGGCTGATGAAGCCGCAGGAGATACGTTCGAGCGAGGAGAGTAAATTGATCGCTGTGCGTAGTCCGCTGGGTTGGTCGATCTACGGCACGCTAAGCACCAACACAGCAGCCACGCTCTTCTCGGCTGATCATCGCGCAAGGGCTTCAAGCATACCGCCTGAGCAAAACGAAGTGCAGGAGGGGAGTTCGCCTTCTGAATATAGATCTTCTACCGTCGAAAGGGTTTCTAGTGCGAGTAACTGTGAAAAAGGCATTGAAACAGCACAGTGAAGATCGATGTATTGTGTTACAGAATCTCGCGAATCCTTTAGATTACAAAATAGGAACAGGATTAAACCTAAAAAGAAATCGAAGCGTAAATACACCATACGAGAAGATAGGTTGGAACTGTAGAACAGACTGTTACCGACTGCGACAGATAGGTGGTATGGATAGTCGTTCATCTTGCACTTTGTAGTAAAATGTAATGTACATCAGCTGATCCTGAAGTGAAGGAATTAACAGGGAACGTTGATAGTAGAGAGTTTGTAGCAGAATAGGTTGATGGACGTGTCGTGATTTATTGGTGAATCCAAACCGCATGGATTCACGTGCCGGGGAATGTTGACACGTCTGTATGTTGACATTAGAGCGATAACAAGTGCGAGATAATGATAAAGGCGGGTGCGCTTATCGATTAAAACGATAAGCTGATCGAAGGTGCCATAAAACACCGAACAGAGCTAGAGAGAGAGAGAGAGAGAGAGAGAGAGAGAGGAGCGAGAGAGAGAGAGAGAGAGAGAGAGAGAGATAAAAGAAATGTCGGAGCGGTCAGGGTTCGCGCGCCAGGTCAACGATCGAAGATCGGGAATCGGGACAGCGCGCGCTGATTCCCAACCAAATAAGGGCATGAAAGGAGAAGCAAAAAATCCACCAAAGGGACAAGTCGAAGATTTGTAAAAAAGTGTGAATATTTAAATTAGTCGAAAAATATACTTTTTTAAATCCACGCTCAACAACCGACTTGGTAACGCTTCCACAGCTGACGAATCGGACAAATATCCATCGAAAAGGAACGTACCGGAAACATCAGGGATGGTTGATGGTGGCGATGAAGCGGTCAACAATGACGTTCCGGAAGAGGATCGCTGTCCCGGCTTGGCAGACGAACTGGGCATTGATCCTTTGAACAGAAACTTACCGGAAACTTTAGTGATGGGTGGTGGTAACGATGGGACGGTCAACAATGACGGTCCGAAAGAGAATCGCTGTCCCGGCTTGGCTGACGAACCGGACATAGATCCACCCAAAAGAAATGTACCGCAAACATCACGGATGGGTGGCGGTGACGATGGAATGGTCAACATATCTGACAAAACAAATATAGGTGGTGGTGACGATGAGACAGCCAACCATGTCGAAGCAAGAATAATAGGAGTAGCGGGCACGACCGATGAAACTGACGTCGGAGCAGAAAAAAACCATTAGATAGGACGTAGTTCCATCATTCGGTACTCGGTTGCAATGCAAATGATGCATATCCGTGATCATCATCCATGTTTTGCATTTTCCTAAAAAGATAATTGTTTCAATAACCTTTGATTCATATTAGATTCAAACATGATTCAAAGCACCTCATCAACTTACCTGGGTGTATAAGGTTCTGGACAGCCACAAAGCCGATATGGAGTGTAAGTATGCCTCTTGATAAAAGATTTTCCTAAATACCCGAGCCGCAGAGCTGAGCGACTTCTGAAGGAAATGAGGGAAGAGATAGCACATGAGCCTGCTTCGAATGTCATTTTGGCAGACAACAGGCCGAGACGTATGAAGCGCCTGGATGCGGGGTGGAAGAATGGTTGCCAAATTCGTATGTGACGTGGGAAAAAGTAAACAAAATAGAAAAGCGTTAAACAAACCGGTTTTTCTTATCACAATACATTGAAACCCCTTGTCTATTTTACCGATAATATTAATTTTCTTTACGTTGCAAGCACGTTTTGTGATTTTGCAGCAAATATTTTGTTGTATTTGTTTATTTTTAGGATATTTACGTCGTAAATAAGGTCTAACGATCACAGGCGAGACAGAAATACAAATCCGGGAAAGCGATATGCACACGTTTGGAAAATGAAGAATGAGAAGTAGAGAACGATTCAAACTAGCAAGGTCATGGTGAGTATATTTGGTGCTATAGATTTTAATATAGCAATGAGGGTAATGAATTGTGCTCCAATGTGCAGTTTGTGTGTGCACACGTTTAACGGTCCAATCCTCCAACCAATCTGCTCTCTTAGGACCAGACGCAACAATATTATATTTTAACATTTATATTAATCGCTGCTTTCCAATGGGATTGGGGCGCGGGGGGAGGGGAGTCAGGGCCCACAGGGACGGTCGTCAACTTGAAAGACTTAACAACATACCCGTCATGGGTTTAATCTTCATTTAGACCGTCCCCGCGTAGGACTGACTATCCGATTGCGAGGGAGTGAATAAGTCTCGGCCTGTATGGGCCGGCATGTCCATGTAGGACGTTACGCCAAATTGAACACGGAGGCAGGAGTGTCAGGAAGTGTCCGAAACCGCTCACGATCTCGAGCCTTCGTCTGCCAGTCCGTTATCCCGGCCTTAATGGAGGACGCCTCCACGCCTCCTCTGTCCTTGTGGACGGCCTAAAAAGACTATCTTGTATATAAACTTTTATTACTTTTAATTTATTTTTTTACCTTACACAGGTTAACCGGATACATCTAACATCATTTATCATCTATGCACCTGCACATACCGACCAGACGAAACCAGCTTACACTGCGGAGCATCGGATGACACCGTACTGCAGCCCGCAGACAACACGGCGTAGGGAACGAGACACCAGTGCATGCGTGCTACCAACGTGACCGAGCTTCCATCAGAACCAGAAAGATCTTACGATCGCACTTGCATTTTGACATCTAAATAGCTTAGCAAATAGACAGAAATAGGCACTAGCTTAGCAAATAGACATAAAAAGGCATTAGTTAGACACAAAACAATCAGTACATGTAATGTAAGTTTTAAGCAATATCATTAGATGGAGAAGTCTATTTTCATTTAGGTCCTTTAACGCACACATTTCAAGAGGAGCTAGCTAGTAAGAGAGTGCAATAGAAATAGACAGAGAGTAGCTTTATTTCAATATTAAATTTTTTGTTTATATTACTTTTCGTTATCAGTTGGCTAGCAAATGCTAAGATACTTCATACGTATCTTTAACTCCTATCCCAACCTCGTCGTGATACTAGCAAGAATGTAATTGAAGCATGCAGATGCATTGCTTCACAATTATGAACTAATACGAATGGAGGAACTTTTTATGTTAATAGATGTCGTACATAAATAAATGTTGAACTTGATTCTGGAACTTGATTCCATAGTTAGTTTTTTTTTAATTTTTTTTTATTTCCGTAACAATTATTTCAAACTTCTTCTCTTCTTCTTTGGCACAACAACCGCTGTCGGTCAAGGCCTGCCTGTACTCACAAGTGAAGTGAGGTTGGCTTTCAGTGACTTCCCAAATAGTCAGCTCGTACTTTATAGCTAATTTAGGGCTGTTTAACGAAAAATCGTTCCGATGTCGTACTTTGTGGCTGATTAAGAGATAGACGGTACTTTGCGGAACTATGGAGCTTTTTAACAGGGACATGGTACTTTTTGGAACTTTGCGGCTGATTAGCACTATGTGTAGGGTTCATGGTGGAACTTGAAGGCTTGTTAAGAAAGGGTGCCGAACTTGGTGGAACTTTATAGCTTTTTGATTTCAAACTTACGTTGGACTAATAATTATCTTAGCTTCTTAAATTATGCAACTTTACGTAAAGTTTTCAAGATAAAAAAAAATGCGATTTTTGGATTTTTATTACTAATCCCTGACCAACATTTAGAAAAACATCTTTAGTAAACAATAGATCTATTATTTGGTCTTCTTTTAACATATTTTATATAACCTATTGTATTCAAAAGTGAGCTGAACATCTCAGTCACATACGTGTTAGCTTCTAAGTTAGCATTAAATGCTTCTAATGCCTTTTCTGTATCAATGGCAGTAATGGCTGCATTGCGTGATGTTGTTCCTGCTATAGTATCCATTGCGTAAAACATAATTTCGAGCCGTAGTCTGCTTCGATAGCTTAATAAGATTGTCCACTTGTTTTCGAGTTATAACACACTCATGTACACCGGATGATGAAAAAGTATTAGGTAAAGACGGCAGACTGGTTGAGGATGACGATCCGGAAGAGAATCGCTGTCCCGGCATAGCTGACGAATCGGAAGAGAACCGCTGTCCCGGCATAGCTGATGTTGACACGTCTGTATGTTGACATTAGAGCGATAACAAGTGCGAGATAATGATTAAAACGATAAGCTGATCGAAGGTGCCATAAAACACCGAACAGAGCTAGAGAGAGAGAGAGAGATAAAAGAAATGTTCGGAGCGGTCAGGGTTCGCGCGCCAGGTCAACGATCGAAGATCGGGAATCGGGACAGCGCGTGCTGATTCCCAACCAAATAAGGGCATGAAAGGAGAAGCAAAAAATCCACCAAAGGGACAAGTCGAAGATTTGTAAAAAAGTGTGAATATTTTAAATTAGTCGAAAAATATACTTTTTTAAATCCACGCTCAACAACCGACTTGGTAACGCTTCCACAAGCTTTTTTACAAATTAAAAGTTAAAGAGTTTGATTTAAATAGTGATCAACGCGTAAAATGCCGAAACCGAAGTTCGATTGCATTGGTTGTACCCGCGAGAATGCGGTAGCCGATATGGTGCGATGCGACAAGTGTTTTAAGTGGTGGCATTACGATTGCGCTGGTGTTTCGAGCGATGTGAAGAACGTAAGGTGGGTGTGTGCACGGTGTGAAAGCGGTGGAACGGATGAGGCAGCTGAGGCTAGAGGCCACGCGACCAGTGGCAGACCGAACAGGGCTCCTCGCGTAACCCAGTCGCAAGAAGGCGAACCTTCTGCATCGTGTATAAAGAAGACCCTGCAGCCCTCTTCTTCGCAGCTGGCACCAGTGACGAAATATTTGACCCCAACGAGTAAGCCCACAGGCGTGGGCCGGGAGTTCGATGCGGTCAATCGATGCATTAGTGGCGATTCTGAAATCGCGAAAAATCCCGCGCTTAACAGAATGGCGCAGACAGAAGAAAAAGAGATGGCGCCCAGCAGTTTTGATGCCGGGAGCGAACGGTCAGAAGAAAAATCCCTAATCCAAAGGGACCGCGCATCAAACAGTTCGAGAAAAAGTAGAAGTTCTGTGGCAACAGCGCTTAAGCTGGAACGATTAGCTAGAGAACAAGAGATGGAAATGAATGCCATACGAGCACTTTACGAGGAGAAATTTGCCAAACTAAGCTCAAGTTACGACGCTATGAGACAGCAAATACAATATGAAAGTGCAAGCAGAAAAAGTGGTTCAAGTATAGCTTTGAGTGAAGTGATGAAAGGGGTAAATGAGTTTACGAACGGTCGCGCTAAAACTACTCTACCGAAACCTAGTACGATGAGTAGAGAGTGTTCGCCAACCCTGAAACAAGAACCGGCGACATCAATTGCAACCGACATGGAGCATGCGAGACGAATCTGGAATAGGAAACTGCCTAACTTTTCAGGTTCAGTGAAGCAATGGCCGATATTCTACAGCTATTATAATCGGTCGACCGAGGCATGTGGCTTTACCTCAGTCGAAAATATAATGCGGTTAGAGGAAGCGCTCACCGGCCCGGCAAGAGAAGTAGTAGAATCTAAGTTTACTTCACCAAACGCAGCCCCACAAGTAATCAAAATGTTGAAGCAGCTGTATGGCAGACCCGGATTGCTGGTCAAAGAACTGATCGGGCAAGCTCGACGTGCCGAGGCACCAAGGCTGGAACGTTTAGACCAGCTGATTTCGTTTGGCATAACCGTCCAGAGGTTGTGCGACCATCTGATAGCTAGTGAAATGGAAGAGCATTTCTCCAACCCGGAGCTTTTAGAGGAGCTGGTAGAAAAGCTACCGGCCAGCAGAAAATTAGAGTGGATACGCTTTAAAAGAAACTTTGAGAAAGCCACTTTAAGAGAATTTTGTGCATTCATGGAGGAGCTCACTGAGGATTGCTGTGAGCTGACGGTACCTGGAAATGTAGAAAATATTCGAGTACCAGTAAAAATACATCGAGGCCACACCTTTACGCACTACCCTCCTGCTGTTGAAGTTACACACGATACGCCAAGGCAGCTGAAAGCCGAAACCAGCAGCCCTGTGGTGACTGACCCAAACAGAGCGAAGTGTTATGTATGCAAGGATCCTGCGCATCACGTACGACAATGCTAAACATTCAAGAGCATGTCGGTAGCAGATCGCTTGAATGCAGTAACGAGTCTGAAACTTTGTCGCAATTGCCTCAATAATCACGGTACAAGGGAGTGTAAGTCACGGTTCGTTTGCACAATTGACGGATGTGGCGCTCAACATCACATGCTGCTGCATCAAAACACCGGTGGCCCACGGAGACGCATGGTGCAGTTTCACTATCACACAACGAAATCACCACACACACTTTTCCGTGTGACACCAGTGACTGTCCACAACGGGCAGACCAGCGTAGACACATACGCCCTGATGGACGAGGCGTCTTCACTGACCACAGTGGAAGCTGCGCTAGCAGAACAACTGGGACTCAACGGCGTTCGAGAGCCGTTAGAAATATGCTGGACGGGCAACATTAAACGACAGGAAGACTCATCGCAGTGCGTCCAACTGCAGATATCAGCACGGGGAGAAGAGCGGCGCTATACTATAGCGGCCGCTCACACCATTAAAAAGCTAAGTTTGCCAAAACAAAGTTTAAATTCTTCACTGATAACGAATTTGAATCACTTCCAGGATCTTCCAGCCATTCAATATCGCGACGCAGTGCCACAATTGCTGATTGGGCTAGATAACGTCTGGCTGATGAAGCCGCAGGAGATACGTTCGAGCGAGGAGAGTAAATTGATCGCTGTGCGTAGTCCGCTGGGTTGGTCGATCTACGGCACGCTAAGCACCAACACAGCAGCCACGCTCTTCTCGGCTGATCATCGCGCAAGGGCTTCAAGCATACCGCCTGAGCAAAACGAAGTGCAGGAGGGGAGTTCGCCTTCTGAATATAGATCTTCTACCGTCGAAAGGGTTTCTAGTGCGAGTAACTGTGAAAAAGGCATTGAAACAGCACAGTGAAGATCGATGTATTGTGTTACAGAATCTCGCGAATCCTTTAGATTACAAAATAGGAACAGGATTTAAACCTAAAAAGAAATCGAAGCGTAAATACACCACACGAGAAGATAGGTTGGAACTGTAGAACAGACTGTTACCGACTGCGACAGATAGGTGGTATGGATAGTCGTTCATCTTGCACTTTGTAGTAAAATGTAATGTACATCAGCTGATCCTGAAGTGAAGGAATTAACAGGGAACGTTGATAGTAGAGAGTTTGTAGCAGAATAGGTTGATGGACGTGTCGTGATTTATTGGTGAATCCAAACCGCATGGATTCACGTGCCGGGGAATGTTGACACGTCTGTATGTTGACATTAGAGCGATAACAAGTGCGAGATAATGATAAAGGCGGGTGCGCTTATCGATTAAAACGATAAGCTGATCGAAGGTGCCATAAAACACCGAACAGAGCTAGAGAGAGAGAGAGAGAGATAAAAGAAATGTTCGGAGCGGTCAGGGTTCGCGCGCCAGGTCAACGATCGAAGATCGGGAATCGGGACAGCGCGCGCTGATTCCCAACCAAATAAGGGCATGAAAGGAGAAGCAAAAAATCCACCAAAGGGACAAGTCGAAGATTTGTAAAAAAGTGTGAATATTTTAAATTAGTCGAAAAATATACTTTTTTAAATCCACGCTCAACAACCGACTTGGTAACGCTTCCACAGCTGACGAATCGGACAAATATCCATCGAAAAGGAACGTACCGGAAACATCAGGGATGGTTGATGGTGGCGATGAAGCGGTCAACAATGACGTTCCGTAAGAGGATCGCTGTCCCGGCTTGGCAGACGAACTGGGCATTGATCCTTTGAACAGAAACTTACCGGAAACATTAGTGATGGGTGGTGGTAACGATGGGACGGTCAACAATGACGGTCCGGAAGAGAATCGCTGTCCCGGCTTGGCTGACGAACCGGACATAGATCCACCCAAAAGAAATGTACCGCAAACATCACGGATGGGTGGCGGTGACGATGGAATGGTCAACATATCTGACAAAACAAATATAGGTGGTGGTGACGATGAGACAGCCAACCATGTCGAAGCAAGAATAATAGGAGTAGCGGGCACGACCGATGAAACTGACGTCGGAGCAGAAAAAAACCATTAGATAGGACGTAGTTCCATCATTCGGTACTCGGTTGCAATGCAAATGATGCATATCCGTGATCATCATCCATGTTTTGCATTTTCCTAAAAAGATAATTGTTTCAATAACCTTTGATTCATATTAGATTCAAACATGATTCAAAGCACCTCATCAACTTACCTGGGTGTATAAGGTTCTGGACAGCCACAAAGCCGATATGGAGTGAAGTTTTCGTAAGTATGCCTCTTGATAAAAGATTTTCCTAAATACCCGAGCCGCAGAGCTGAGCGACTTCTGAAGGAAATGAGGGAAAGAGATAGCACATGAGCCTGCTTCGAATGTCATTTTGGCAGACAACAGGCCGAGACGTATGAAGCGCCTGGATGCGGGGTGGAAGAATGGTTGCCAAATTCGTATGTGACGTGGGAAAAAGTAAACAAAATAGAAAAGCGTTAAACAAACCGGTTTTTCTTATCACAATACATTGAAACCCCTTGTCTATTTTACCGATAATATTAATTTTCTTTACGTTGCAAGTACGTTTTGTGATTTTGCAGCAAATATTTTGTTGTATTTGTTTATTTTTAGGATATTTACGTCGTAAATAAGGTCTAACGATCACAGGCGAGACAGAAATACAAATCCGGGAAAGCGATATGCACACGTTTGGAAAATGAAGAATGAGAAGTAGAGAACGATTCAAACTAGCAAGGTCATGGTGAGTATATTTGGTGCTATAGATTTTAATATAGCAATGAGGGTAATGAATTGTGCTCCAATGTGCAGTTTGTGTGTGCACACGTTTAACGGTCCAATCCTCCAACCAATCTGCTCTCTTAGGACCAGACGCAACAATATTATATTTTAACATTTATATTAATCGCTGCTTTCCAATGGGATTGGGGCGCGGGGGGAGGGGAGTCAGGGCCCACAGGGACGGTCGTCAACTTGAAAGACTTAACAACATACCCGTTGTGGGTTTAATCTTCATTTGGACCGTCCCCGCGTAGGACTGACTATCCGATTGCGAGGGAGTGAATAAGTCTCGGCCTGTATGGGCCGGCATGTCCATGTAGGACGTTACGCCAAATTGAACACGGAGGCAGGAGTGTCAGGAAGTGTCCGAAACCGCTCACGATCTCGAGCCTTCGTCTGCCAGTCCGTTATCCCGGCCTTAATGGAGGACGCCTCCACGCCTCCTCTGTCCTTGTGGACGGCCTAAAAAGACTATCTTGTATATAAACTTTTATTACTTTTAATTTATTTCTTTTACCTTACACAGGTTAACCGGATACATCTAACATCATTTATCATCTATGCACCTGCACATACCGACCAGACGAATCCAGCTTACACTGCGGAGCATCGGATGACACCGTACTGCAGCCCGCAGACAACACGGCGTAGGGAACGAGACACCAGTGCATGCGTGCTACCAACGTGACCGAGCTTCCATCAGAACCAGAAAGATCTTACGATCGCACTTGCATTTTGACATCTAAATAGCTTAGCAAATAGACAGAAATAGGCACTAGTTTAGCAAATAGACATAAAAAGGCATTAGTTAGACACAAAACAATCAGTACATGTAATGTAAGTTTTAAGCAATATCATTAGATGGAGAAGTCTATTTTCATTTAGGTCCTTTAACGCACACATTTCAAGAGGAGCTAGCTAGTAAGAGAGTGCAATAGAAATGGACAGAGAGTAGCTTTATTTCAATATTAAATTTTTTGTTTATATTACTTTTCGTTATCAGTTGGCTAGCAAATGCTAAGATACTTCATACGTATCTTTAACTCCTATCCCAACCTCGTCGTGATACTAGCAAGAATGTAATTGAAGCATGCAGATGCATTGCTTCACAATTATGAACTAATACGAATGGAGGAACTTTTTATGTTAATAGATGTCGTACATAAATAAATGTTGAACTTGATTCTTGAACTTGATTCCATAGTTAGTTTTTTTTAATTTTTTTTTATTTCCGTAACAATTATTTCAAACTTCTTCTCTTCTTCTTTGGCACAACAACCGCTGTCGGTCAAGGCCTGCCTGTACTCACAAGTGAAGTGAGGTTGGCTTTCAGTGACTTCCCAAATAGTCAGCTCGTACTTTATAGCTAATTTAGGGCTGTTTAACGAAAAATCGTTCCGATGTCGTACTTTGTGGCTGATTAAGAGATAGACGGTACTTTGCGGAACTATGGAGCTTTTTAACAGGGACATGGTACTTTTTGGAACTTTGCGGCTGATTAGCACTATGTGTAGGGTTCATGGTGGAACTTGAAGGCTTGTTAAGAAAGGGTGCCGAACTTGGTGGAACTTTATAGCTTTTTGATTTCAAACTTACGTTGGACTAATAATTATCTTAGCTTCTTAAATTATGCAACTTTACGTAAAGTTTTCAAGATAAAAAAAATGCGATTTTTGGATTTTTATTACTAATCCCTGACCAACATTTAGAAAAACATCTTTAGTAAACAATAGATCTATTATTTGGTCTTCTTTTAACATATTTTATATAACCTATTGTATTCAAAAGTGAGCTGAACATCTCAGTCACATACGTGTTAGCTTCTAAGTTAGCATTAAATGCTTCTAATGCCTTTTCTGTATCAATGGCAGTAATGGATGCATTGCGTGATGTTGTTCCTGCTATAGTATCCATTGCGTAAAACATAATTTCGAGCCGTAGTCTGCTTCGATAGCTTAACAAGATTGTCCACTTGTTTTCGAGTTATAACACACTCATGTACACCGGATGATGAAAAAGTATTAGGTAAAGACGGCAGACTGGTTGAGGATGACGATCCGGAAGAGAATCGCTGTCCCGGCATAGCTGACGAATCGGACAAAGATCCATCGAAAAGGAACGTACCGGAAACATCAGGGATGGTTGATGGTGGCGATGAAGCGGTCAACAATGACGTTCCGGAAGAGGATCGCTGTCCCGGCTTGGCAGACGAATTGGGCATTGATCCTTTGAACAGCAACGAACCGGAAACATTAGTGATGGCACGGTCAACAATGACGGTCCGGAAGAGGATCGCTGTCCCGGTATGATTGACGAACCGGGCATAGATCCACCCAACAGAAACTTACCGGAACATCACAGATGGGCGGTGATGGCGATAAAGCGGTCAACAATGACGTTCCGGAAGAGGATCGCTGATCCCGGCTTGGCAGACGAACTGGGCATTGATCCTTTGAACAGAAACGAACCGGAAACATTAGTGATGGGTGATGGTGACGATGGGACGGTCAACAATGACGGTCCGGAAGAGGATCACTGTCCCGGCTTGGCTGACGAATCGGACATAGATCCACCCAACAGAAACTTACCGGAAACATCACAGATGGGTGGTGGTGGCGATAAAGCGGTCAACAATGACGTTCCGGAAGAGGATCGCTGTCCCGGCTTGGCAGACGAACTGGGCATTGATCCTTTGAACAGAAACGAACCGGAAACATTAGTGATGGGTGATGGTGACGATGGGCTCGGTCAACAATGACGGTCCGAAAGAGAATCGCTGTCCCGGCTTGGCTGACGAACCGGACATAGATCCACCCAAAAGAAATGTACCGCAAACATCACGGATGGGTGGCGGTGACGATGGAACGGTCAACATATCTGATGAAACAAATATAGGTGGTGGTGACGATGAGACAGCCAACAATGTCGAAGCAAGAATAATAGGAGTAGCGGGCACGACCGATGAAACTGACGTCGGAGCAGAAAAAAACCATTAGATAGGACGTAGTTCCATCATTCGGTACTCGGTTGCAATGCAAATGATGCATATCCGTGATCATCATCCATGTTTTGCATTTTCCTAAAAAGATAATTGTTTCAATAACCTTTGATTCATATTAGATTCAAACATGATTCAAAGCACCTCATCAACTTACCTGGGTGTATAAGGTTCTGGACAGCCACAAAGCCGATATGGAGTGAAGTTTTCGTAAGTATGCCTCTTGATAAAAGATTTTCTAAAATAAGCTTTCTTCTATTCACAGCATTGAAATGCGGCTAACACATATAGACACGGTCATGCTTGATGGAGTGAATATGACGATGACGTCACGATGGGGCCTATGTGTGCCTACTTGTGTGAAAGAGATAAAGCACACCTCAAAGATACAGAAACCAAAGTGTTCAAAAATATGGGGGGTACGACTATGTTTTTGCACTAGAGCATTTTTTTATACCAACTGTCGTTTTTTTGAACTAGCGGCAGCCATGATGGAAATTGAGTGCCCAAGATGGCTTCAACTTGAGTACCACTGAGTTCCCCCCCAAAATAGCATTTCGGGGGATGTCACCGTAAAGCTGTCAAAAATCAGCCATCATTGCGGCTCGGGTACACCTTGCTTTTACCAAAATATATGTCAATTCGCGTAGCCAACCCTGAGCTATTCACGTCATTTCCATACAATTTCAGATTGCGCCAAGATTGCGCATAAATTTTCAAGATTATATGTCCGAGATATATAATTTTTTTGACAGATAAAGATATCAAACCGATCAGTTTGACGGATAAATATATGCGCAATCTGATATTGCGCATCGTTTATTGATACGGTAATGTAGAACGATTTGACAAGTAACCAAAAGTTCGTTACAGCAGTTAGACATCTGAAAGCACTTTTTGATTCAAAATTTCGATTGTGATTAAAATTATAAATCGGGCTTGTAATCGTAAGAAAATTATTAATTAGGGTAAATGTACCAGGGTTGGTCTGGTGGTATAGTCGTCAACTCGTACGACTTAACAACATGCCCGTTGATGGGTTCAAGTCCCGAATAGACCGTGTCCCCATACACAGGACTTACTATCCTGCTATGGTAACAATAAGTCACTGAAAACCAAGCTCATTTTACTAGTGGGTACAGGCAGAGGCCTTGACCGACAACGGTTGTTGTGCCAAAGAAAAAAAAACTGTACCAGTATTTGGCAGTGTCATTTGTTATTCATATACGAAGTTTCAAATCATTTCTTTGCATATTTTTCAAAATATCAAAACAAAATGTGCCGAGTTAAACATGTACCGGCAGATTTGCTGTAAGCCAATAGTTCGGCAGGTTTCATTATTAAGAGAACCAGAGCACTAAAATAATCCCAAATAGCCAGCTCGTACTTTATAGCTGATTTAGGGCTGTTTAACGAAAAATCGTTCCGATGTCGTACTTTGTGGCTGATTAAGAGATAGATGGTACTTTGCGGAACTATGGAGCTTTTTAACAGGCACATGGTACTTTTTGGAACTTTGCGGTTGGTTAGCACTATGTGTATGGTTCATGGTGGAACTTGAAGGCTTGTTAAGAAAGCGTACCGAACTTGGTGGAACTTTATAGCTTTTTAATGCATGACATCGGTACGAGATGGCTCTTGTCAAAGTGTCAAAGACGGACGTCGGCAATAATCTCATTGCTGCTGCACAAGTTAGATTCGTTGATTGAAGAATGAATATTGAGTGAAGTGATTGTGAATTATCAGTAAATTGTGTAAAATTATGTGTAATTCATCAATACAAAAGATTTAAAAATATACATATGTGTTGAAACGAAACAAATCTTGTTGTTTATTTCATCGATGACTCTTGCTTGAAAATAAAACACAAAGAAAAATAATCCCTGACATCATGGCATAAGGAAGCTCCTTAGGCGCTGTTTGAAAGACCCACATAGAACTTTGATGCTGTTTATCTACTGCAAAAGGCGAATTAGAGCAGCAATCTTTAGCGTGCCAAAATGAGCTGCTTAAGCAATTCTGGCTGTTTGGGGGGTAACGCACATTATTTTCCCATCGTAGGGTAACGCACATCATGTATCATCAAAGATTCCGACCCGCAAGTGCAACGGGTGTGCTAGATCGGAGTCGGAAACAAATCCGACCCTAGGAAGTAAGGACTTCGGGTTCACCCGAATGAATAGTAGTTGTAAGAAAGCATAAATGACTCCGACCCGTTGGTGCAGCGATTTTGGATCAGGTCAAAGTAGGTTCAATCCCAAATAGCCAGCTCGTACTTTATAGCTGATTTAGGGTTGTTTAACGAAAAATCGTTCCGATGTCGTATTTTGTGTCTGTGGCAACGCTTTTTCGCATGCGATTTTATCGGACGGCCTGACAAATTTTTATATGGGATTTGACAGATAACGTCGGACGACGAAATCGCACGTCCGACGTTATCTGTCAAATCCCATATAAATCTTGTCCGATAAAATCGCATCCGATCAGCGTTGCCACCGCCCTTACGAGGATTCGGAGATACGCGGTTTTCTAAATTTGACAGATTAAATGTCAAATCAGTACAATTTGCTTCAATTTCGGTAGAAATTGCCTTTTTGCTTACAAATTGAAACCGCTTAAATGCCAGAAATGGGGGCCTTCACGATTCTAGTTAGTTTTTTGTATGGAGTTTGACAGTTGGAGGCTGAAATCATGTAAACACTTCATACAAAACCACACAAAAAACTAGCCTCACTTCAAACATTGCGAGGCTTGTAAGTGGTATCATCTGCTCGAAATATTATGATATTTTAAAAAATATTTATTTTTTATTCATAAATTATTTTTGTTTGTTGTGTTATTTGTCGGAAAGATCACTTGTCCAATTTTTTTGGATTTTTGTAAAATAAAATCTCAAAATGTATGTGTTTAGTAAGCTATAATTTGACATGTTATACCTGCTGCGGTTGCGGCCTAGGCTCGCAAGCTCTTTAATGCGAGGGCTCTGGGGCTGTGAACTTGTATGGCGTGCGAGCCCTCGCACACCCACGCAAATCGCTGTCAATTGCATGGAAGGGCATTCCGTAGTTTTTCACCCGTTGAACATTGCGAGGGCTGCGAGTAATATCATCTGCTCGAAATCTTATGCTTTTAAAAATAATCCTTTTGTTTTATTCAAAAATTATATTTTTTTGCGGTGTTATGCGTCGAAAAGATTATTATTTCTATTTTAAATGATTTATTCAAAAAAAATTTTGTCAAAATTGAGGTGTTTAGTATGCTACAATTTGCACTGTTATACCTGCTGAACGGGGTGCTATAATTATAACTGCTAAACTTAGGGGCGAAAAAACTGCCAAGGCTCGCAAGCTCTTTAATGCGAGGGCTCTAGAGCTGTGAACTTGTATGGCGTGCGAGCCCTCGCGCGCCCTCGCAAATCGCTATAAGTTGCATAGCGGGCTGCAATTTTCAATCTAGATTATTCTACCCGTCAAACATTGCGAGGGTTTGGAGTTTTATCATCTGCTCGAAATCATAAGGTCATTAAATAATCTTTATTTTTCATACATAAGTTTTTGTTTTTGAGGTGTTATTCGCCGAAAAGATTACTTCTCCAATTTTTGTGGATTTTTGCCAAATAAAATCTCAAAATGTAGGTGTTTAGTAAGCTATAATTTTCAATGTTATACCTGCTCTCGGGGTACTATAATTATAACTGCTAAAACTAGGAGTGAAAAAACTACCAAGGCTCGCAAGCTCTTTGATGCGAGGGCTCTGGGGCGGTAAACTTGTATGTCGTGCGAGCCCTCGCGCGCCCTCGCAAATCGCTGTCAATTGCATGACGGGTAGTCACAAAGCTAGAATTAGATTCGAGTATCTGCTCGAAAACACGGTTTTGTTTACATTTATCCCAAGGTGCATTAAAGAAATCAGGTGATCGAATCTGGAATCAAAGTGTATGTAGTCCAGGTGGTCTCATAGCATTTTTTATAACCAAATTTGAATATCACTTTTTGACAGAACGAGTGAAAACTTTTGCTCCAACGAGCTTTCTGGAGGCTTGACGAATACTCAAAACACTCTTAAACTCTTCATTGAGAAGCAGAAGCAATAAAAATCAGTCTTCTAAATTCATACACCTTGGGATAAGCCCACCTGTATATTATACTCACTTAGAAAGCTGCTCGAGAACTGCTATACAATGCAAAAAGCTGACAGCCCGCCATGCAATTGACAGCGATTTGCGAGGGCGCGCGAGGGCTCGCACGCCATACAAGTTCACCGCCCCAGAGCCCTCGCATAAAAGAGCTTGCGAGCCTTGGTAGTTTTTTCACCCCTAGTTTTAGCAGTTATAATTATAGCACCCCGAGAGCAGGTATAACATTGAAAATTATAGCTTACTAAACACCTACATTTTGAGATTTTATTTTGCAAAAATCCACAAAAATTGGAGAAGTAATCTTTTCGGCGAATAACACCTCAACAACAAAAACTTATGTATGAAAAATAAAGATTATTTAATGACCTTATGATTTCGAGCAGATGATACCACTCCCAACCCTCGCAATGTTTGACGGGAGGCTAAAATTTCAGCCTACGAGATTAAAACGGAAAGGCCCCCAATATTAGAATTTTCTGCACGAATCATATCAAATAAATGATAAAGTATATAAAAAAACTAAATTAAATAAAAAACTCCAAATAATCAATAGTATTTAAGTAAAAAAACGTGAAATTCGACTTACGCGGATTCATCGGAAACGCACAAACCGCGTAACTCGGGAACAGACTGTATAAACACTATGTACAAAATATGTTGATACTTATACTGTAAGGGCCGCACACCAACCGCACCCTGCATCCCTACCGAAAGTACCTGCTTGATCAGCCATTATCTGCCGTGGAAAGCACTCGTTTGGACTCATCTCATCTGGAGATTTGTCACCTATGATGATGTGGTATCACAAATGCTTCTAACATCCTTTTCGCTCGCTATTGTACTTGATGCAAGTTTGAACGTGACCCGTGTGGCATGAATGAAATGGACCCTCGCTGTTGTTTAATACTACTGCAGCTGCCGGGACTGTAGGGATTGAGATAGGACAGCGAAAAAATAATATAAAAAAAGGAAGCATGCGATGAACTAATATATCAGTTGAATGAGAAGGATTAATACTGATAGGAACGGTTAATAATAATATTCAAAACAAAAATCGAATTACACTTGCAAGAAAATATTTAATTAATTAATCAAGCAATTTGCTTGAAAGAGCGAAAGAGCGCAAGACAGGCCGGGCGAAACCGGAAAGTAAAGGAAGTTGGAGAAGACGGACGTCAGTCTTGTGGTTGATCGATCGTAGTAAGGTTGTGGGGAGGTTGAAAGCGAGGAAATAAAGAAAAAGAACAGTTTTGATAAAAGTGAAATAAAGTGTATTGTGAAAGAAAAATGTCCATCGATCACGGCAATGGCGCAAGTCGGTGAGTTGTACGTAAAGAAGCTCTCGACAAGAATGTAGCGTGTTGAATTCAAGTGAAAATCGTCATAAAAATACGACGCACTCGACACATAAAATGGCGGTGCTCTGTCAAGCGGATAGAATGTTGCACAGTTATCATCCACAATACTTTTTTTATATAAAGACTCCGTACGATTTTAGTTAACACTTTAAAATTCTTTAATGATCATAAATAAGATATTACGGATTAAAAATATACGCGTGTGTGAGCGTCGATATATACGATATACGTCGATATTATACACACATAGATGTATGTACAAGTATGTCTTTGCCAAAGTAAAGGCGGAAAGAAAGTGTTTCAATATGGCGACGTGTGGTTTCCAGTGCAGAGAAATAATAATTCGAGATTTTTCTTTTCGAAAATTGCGCAACTGCTTTTTATTACTTTTTAGAGAAGAAACTGTAATTTTGAAGACATACTTATAGAATTAAAAGAGAATTAAATAATATAGTACGAAGCTCGCGCGTGTGTGTCTGTGCGTGTGCACGTGTCCCATATAACCAAGATACCGAAAACGCCACCAATTTCTTGTACTAAAAATCCAGTTCCATCAAACAAAGCTAAAAAACTATCAGTTTGGTGGGTTAAGCCACACTGCCACAGAAGCAGCCACCACTTCAATTTTGTTGAAGTCAGATTTTTATGCACGTGCAATTTATGTGCTCAACATGTTTCACCTGTGTTAAAAATGTTATTTATTTGTGCAAAGGAAGCAATTAAACGTGTGTGTTTAAGTTGGTTTGTTGTAAAACAGTCATGTGTAATATGTGTATATGTGTGTTTGTTTACTTGCGAATGAACTCTTCCATTTCGCTGGTCAGTGCATAGTTTACAGACTAATAATATTGCTGAAGTTGAAGTGCAGTGATGTAAGTGAATGAATTTAATCAACCGAGGAGTTCAAATCCTGTCCAGCACATTGACCTAAGCCAAACCTTGACCAAACTTTTCCTCAAAGCATTTTTGGAAAAGGTGGGTTAAGGGTGGACAAGATAAATACATCGGATCGGAACTGGCAGCTCCGACTGTTCTAAAATTTGGTGGGTTAACGACTGAATCGACCACCACAAACCCACGTGGGTTTGAAGTGGTTTTACAGTGGGTTAAGGACGATTTGGTTATTTGGGGTGTATGTATATGTGTGTCCCGGTAACGAAAAACCACACGATCACGTAAATAAAATGGAGGGTTAAAATTGTAAAACAAAAAAAAGGTTTACAACGAACCATCTTCTTTATGCTAGACGTTTTTTTTTACACTGTTTTAATATTTGTAATTTAGATCGGGGTTTTATCATCAAAAATATATTAAATTTTAATAGCTTAATGTAATACATATGATAACTGTGTAATATATACGTGCGTACCTGTGCGCATCGGGCACTTGTGTGCATGTACATACTCATGTGCATATGCAGGCAATAATACGCTTATCAAAACAAAAAAAAACAGTACCTAGACCAGCAAATCCTGAGTGATTTGGCAATATTGAAAATTCAAGAATACAGCCAGCTCCCTGAGAGGACGGTGCTTCCCTGAGAGGAATTTCTTGAAAAATTAACCATGTATCCCTGAGAGGACACTTTTTCCCTGAGAGGAATTTCCTGAAAATTAACCATGTATCCCTGAGAGCCCAAGAAACATTTCCCATACCTTTTACACTTAAACATGTTTTAAAGCATTCTTTACTATGAGTACACTGAGCCACATAGTTTCAACATGTCTTTTGAAGATGCTTAACAGCCTTTAAAGTTGTTAAACCTTTAAAACGTTCTGAAGTCGCTTATAAGACTGTCTGTTGCAACTAAAATTGGAGTTTTGATGGCTGGCTTTAATCAACCTGTAAACGCATTCTTAAGCACGTTTAAAGACTTGTTACTTGAGACTATGATGCTTATAAGACTGTGAGTTCAAACTAAAATTGGAGTTTTGATGGCTGGCTTTAATCAACCTGTAAATGTATTCTTAAGTTCGTTTCAAGACTTCTTATTTGAGACTAAGGCATCAATATCAATTGATCTTATTAAATACATATTAAGTGTTGGACGAAGGGAACTTGAAACAGGCTATACAAGTTGTATTTGAAATACGCTATTAACGAAAAAATTTAATAACCCGAGTATTTCTAACTTCTTTGTAAATTGTATTCTGGGATTTTCCAAACAATATAATAAGCCAAACAATATTTAAATTTATTTTCCTTTTGCTTGTAATGGGTGGTTTTATCCCCTGCAAATATTATTCGATGTATTTCTAATTTTATCAATAAATAAAAATGGATAAAACTGAGAAATGCACGATTATGTAAAAATCAGTATACCAGATTCCACGTATCTCTGACACTGCCTGTACGAGGAGATTCTTAAAACTAATTAGTCTGCACAAGCGCTTCCTAAAGCTATATGCAGTTTAAAAAAGATTTTAGCCACATATATTGCACTGCAAATCAACTGAACTTGTGATCTGGAAAGTCCTCCTGATCTTAAGCCAATGGGATCCATTTTTATTGATATGATTGTTCATTTGTGTGTGCAATATGTGTCAGCCATGTTGATATATTTAAAAACAAATTCGAAGTTTACATGACAAATAGAAAAAAAGGGCAATTTCCAAAACGACCTTCACGTTATTCATGTTTATTCATGTTCGACCTTCATGTTTATTACGAGACTCCTTTTGGTGCAAATTGAGGTCATTTAAAACGAATCTGTATTTTTTAGTAATCTATTTTCAAACTTAAAAGTTGCATATTATTGAGGCGCTTTGATATTTTTCAAATTATTATAATGTATTTCAACAGTGAAATTTTCTTGGCATGGATTTCTGCTCGTACGAGAGCGAGATCATCAGAAAAAATATCAATACAACATATAAATACGCAAATAACTCTCAACCATTATTATGACTTCATATTCAATGCTTCATTGCCATCTCAAGAACATATCCATAGCAATATGTTGTTATTTTGATAGTTTATTAGCGCCTCACTTTTAAAGGTCTAGAAATGGTTTTAACTAGTAGTGTTAACAGAGTTCTGTAGATGGGCCCTTTCAGTCTTAAGTTAGTTTTATTTTAGTCTTATGAGGTCAAACACGACTTTCAAATGAAAAAAGAAGGCTTAATGAAATGTCCGTAGCAACATCGTTAAAACTATGATAAGATTTAAAATGTTCCTTGGGAGGACACTGTTTCCCTGAGAGGAATTTTCCGAAAAATATATATATTAAAAAAATGTATGATATAGACACAGCTTGTTTCCGAGACACGTGAACCCGAGATAAATAGTATAATTTTAAATCAATTTACAAACAACAAATAGTTTTTATCTCTTTTCACGGATATGTACCCAAAAATAATTTGAGGTTAAAAAAAATATAAAAAAAACTTACTTTATGCATCACACCCCCATTTAAATATTATACTTAAATATTCAACCGTACGTCTCGGGAACGCATAAACTCGTGCCTTATGAACAGGCTGTGTACTTCTAGTATTAACTTCTGACGCGAACGATACGGTATCAGCTCCTATATAAGTGTTTCATAATACTTAACAGAACTATATTTTTGTTTGTCTTTATAGTTAATTTATTTATGGTGGTATTGTTTTCGCGTTTTGTTAATATTTTATCATAGCATGACACAGGCCAACATTGATGCATTAACGGAGGCTTTATTAGCAGAAAAAACAAGAATGCCCTCTTGGAGAAAGAACTTAAGGAAACTCGTAAAAAGATCCGGCATAACACCTGGATAGAAGAACCTTCGGAAAATCAACCTTTTGACCCCGAACCAAACGGGTCCTCGACAATGATCCAAACACCAGTACAGTCTACTAACGAACTTTCGATGCTTACATCGATGTCATTCGCCTCGTTACAAATTTCCACTTGTACTCCCAAGGAAAGAGAAGAAGTGGATAAAAAATCTTTCGAACGATGGAAGGAACAGCTCGAAGCAGGAATGAAATTCGCAGGCATTTTTAACGAAAACATGAAAATGAATGCATTCAAAATGAAAGCAGGTTATTCCGTATTAGATACTCTGGAAGCTACATCACCGAATGATTCATCGAGCGATGCACAGTTATTTCCGTATACTAATGCAATGGAAAGGTTGCATAAATACTATAGCTCACACGATTACGTTTTCCTACAGCGACAAAAATTACGCTCATGAATCAGAATGACGGCGAGTCCGATTTAACATACGTAAAGAAAATAATTGACCTAGCAAAGCTCTGCAATTACAAAGAAAACCAATTGATAGAAACAGTAGTCGACGTGATCCAAGCACATGCTACTAATCCAAGAGTCCGTAAGACAGGAATAAAAGTTCTAAGGAAACGCGGATCAATAACAGATCTTTTGGACAAAGTGCGAGAATGCGAAATGGAACAAATGAACGATATCAATTTCGCAAGAACCCACCAGCAAAGCTCGCAAGTCCAACCATCAGCACTAGTGGCCGCCGTGTCCAACAGCTCTTACCATAACAATGGGCCTCGTATGGGAGGATTCCATCGCGGTAACTCACTGTACCATCAAAAATATTGGGGCATGCAAAGCGGAAGGGGAGCACCTAGACTAACACCATCGCGGTTTTCATCAAATAGACCTTCCGGAGGTCGTTGCGAACAATGTGGAAGATGCACTAGCAACTATCATTCTTCTGAGAACTGCCACGCCATCAGCAAAAGATGTCGCAACTGCCACACCGTAGGGCACATCGAACGTGCATGCCGTCAGGGGCTTCAGGATAAAACCAAACGTCGCGCAGAGGAAGAAGAAGCAGGATCACCAGCAATTAAGACACGGAAGATTGCAGCAATTATGGACAGCAATAACATGCCCGAAACAACCAGTGATAAAGAGATCGTAAGTGACATACAATCATCTGATCTTATCGGACCGCTCGATCAAATTATATATTTCTTTCCTGAATTCTATGATTTTATATTCACTCACTTTCTAAATTTATTCACTCTTCTAAATTGTTCACAAAAGAAAATTCCAAAGAATTAACACCTTAAAATTTGTTGTGGTGTTCAACTGACGAATTAGGAATAAAAATATAGCTATATATAAATAAAAAATAAATAATATTGATACAGCGACAGTACTTACAGTTGCTTGTTAAAAATATATTTCACAAGCTACAACTATATTTAACATGGTACACCTAACATACCTATTATTAGTCCGGGACGAGATACCGGAACGTTAAAATGTTTAAATGACAGCAAATGTATATTCGGTGCAAGATCCGTTAAATTTCTGGGATTCAACTTATCTGGTGACGGATGGAGAGTTGAGGACGACAAGAGAAAAGCCATCGAGAACTTTCGTAGACCGGAATGCTTATCCGAAGTCAAAAGTTTTTTAGGGCTAATGAATTTTGCAGAACGTTTCATCCCTAAAAGAGCCGAAAAAACAGAGAGACTAAGAACTCTTGCCAGATCAGAGACTTTTTACTGGACGAGGGAAGAAGAAAATGAATCTAAATTTTTGACTAGCGAAGCTCTTAACGCAATTAATAGACTCGGATATTTTGATGAAAAGGATACCACGGAACTTTATGTTGACGCGTCCCCAACAGGACTCGGTGCAGTACTTGTACAATTTAACGACGCTAAAACACCTCGTATACAATAGCTTGCGCTTCCAAATCACTCACATCATCAGAAAAAAGATACCCTCATACGCAGAAAGAAGCTTTGGCAATAGTATGGAGTGTAGAGAGGTTTACCTATTACTTGATAAACAAATTCTTCACAATTAGAACAGACTCTGAGGCTAATGAGTTTATATTCGGCAGCTGCCAACGTACGGACAACAGAGCGATTACAAGGGCAAGAGCATGGGCTCTACGTCTTCTACCATATCAATTAAATGTAGCTAGAATACCCGGAGATTTGAACGTTGCCGATGCACTTTCACGATTGATCGGTAAGTCTCAAACAGACGACGCGTTCGATGAAGATAACGAAAAACATTTGCTATATGCACTGGACGCTGGCGATATGAATATCTCATGGACAGATATACAAACATCATCTGAATCAGACGAAGAACTGCAAGCTGTTAGAACGGAAATTCAAAACGGGAAGTGGATTAAACCCCTCCGGGGATATGAAGCAGAAAGCAAAAACCTCGAAACATTAGGACCTATCGTTTTCAAGGGCGATCTTATAGTACTACCTATAAATCTTCGTGCTAGAGCACTAGAAGCGGCCAATCGAGGTCACGTCGGTTGTGGGGCTACAAAAAAGATACTCCGAGAATTCTTTTGGTGGCCGAATATGTCGAAGGAAGCAGCGGATTATGTGAGTAATTGCGAGACCTGTATCGTAGTCTCGAAAAGGAACCCACCTATGCCCTTATCATGTAGAGAATTACCTAACGGACCGTGGGAGATTTTACAGATCGATTTCCTATCCCTACACGGTTTTGGATCGGGGGAGTTTCTGCTGGTCGTAGATACGTATTCTCGTTATTTGCACGTGTCAGAAATGAGACTGACAAATGCTAAGAGTACCAACGCAGCCCTATCTAAAGTCTTTTCAATATGGGGGTTGCCGTTAATCGTCCAAAGCGATAATGAGCCTCCTTTTCAGAGTTCGGAATTTATTCAATATTGGGAAGCTAAAGGGGTTAGGGTTAGAAAATCAATACCCCTAAGCGCACAGTCGAACGGAGCGGTAGAACGACAGAACCAAGGTGTCATTAAGGCGGTAGCAGCAGCAAAAGCAAAAGGTAGCAACTGGAGAATAGCATTGGACGAGTACGTCCATACTCATAACACACGAAAACATCACTCGCGTTTGGGAATAACACCCTTTGAACTGCAAGTGGGATGGCGGTATCGAGGCACCTTTCCTTGCTTGTGGAGGTCCAAGTACGAACCGGATAGATACGAGGTACGGGAAAATGACAACTTATCAAAACTAATAAGTAAACAGTACGCAGACAAACATCGAGGAGCAAAAGAAAATGACATCGCAACCGGCGACATAGTTTTAACAGTTACTGCTCAAAGAACAAAAACCGATCCTACCTTTTCCAACGAAAGGTACACGGTATTAACGAGAGAAGGCGCCAAGGTTGTTATCGTAGACGGGTCCGGGAATAAGCTAACTAGAAATGTCCGAGATATCAAGCGCGTTCCAAATATTAGTGATAACTCTTCAGTCGAGGGTCAGGGATTAACAGAGGAAGATTGTTTTACAACGCAACCAATGTCTGTTTCACAACAAGTTACCGATAATAGAAACAATGTAGAAGCTAGACCTAAGAGAGACATTCGCATACCGGAAAGATTCAAAAATACACTAATGTACCATATTTGCTGATTAAGAGTAGAGGTGACGTAGGATGTAGGGATTGAGATAGGACAGCGAAAAAATAATATAAAAAAGGAAGCAGGCGATGAACTAATATATCAGTTGAATGAGAAGGATTAATACTGATATGAACGGTTAATAATAATATTCAAAACAAAAATCGAATTACAGTTGCAAGAAAATATTTAATTAATTAATCAAGCAATTTGCTTGAAAAGGCGAAAGAGCGTCAAGCGCAAGACAGGCCGGGCGAAACCGGAAAGTAAAGGAAGTTGGAGAAGACGGACGTCAGTCTTGTGGTTGATCGATCGTAGTAAGGTTGTGGGGAGGTTGAAAGCGAGGAAATAAAGAAAAAGAACAGTTTTGATAAAAGTGAAATAAAGTGTATTGTGAAAGAAAAATGTCCATCGATCACGACAGGGACGACATTTATCTCCCGACCTTTCGCTCTAGCACTCAAATGAAGCTGCACCCGAGGCGGCATGAATCCTCGACCCCCAGATTCGCTTCCTATGAACCGGAACTGTAACAAGAGCAGCGTCGCACTGCAAACGTCATCGAGTGCAAACGTCCTTCCAATTTCGTCCACAGTATTATCGTCGTGAATGATCTACACTGTTCTGTTTGATCACTTCCGACAGTCGCCACATAAACATAACAGTTTTCCAAGTATCTCCTGCTTCAGTGAATTGTTACACTTGTTATAGTTCAGTAAATTTTCGGGTGTCAACGCATCTCACAATGACCGATATTTGCGTAACTTGTTCGCGCCTTGTGACCCCAGATAACCCGACATACACGTGTGATGGTGTTTGTAAACGCCGGTTCCACACCTCCTGTATTAGTGTTACAAGTGCCGTGTACAAGGAACTCACTAAAACAGACACACAGTGCATGTGGTTTTGTTTGGATTGCCTAGAGTTGCGACGTACTGGTCGATCCTTGATGCTACAAGAGCTGGCATCCGCTCTTTCATCTCTCAAAGAGCAATTAATAGAGGAATTTGAGCGGCGCGTGGCTTCGGCTTTGGACGAAACAAAAAAAGCGTTAGCCACTGCACTTGTTGATATGGTTCCGCGAGCAATAGCCCAAACCCATACCACTCCACTTGCACCGACAACGTCACTGCGCAGACCATCACTCACCGCACACACAACACATCAACAAGACCTGTCCAACACATCGAAGCGTAGACTCATCGATCGTTCACCGCCTTCATCGGATGTGATCCCTGCACTTCTTTCGGGTACAGCAGCACCGCCAACATCGTCTCACCCTATTTTGACGGTACCCCCAGCACCACCAAGATTTTGGTTGTACCTTACTCGTATCGCTCCTTCGGTATCCGAATCCGAGGTAGAGACATTCGTTAAGGAACAACTAGGGACCGATGACGTCATCATCATCAAGCTGACACCGAAAGATCGTGATACTGGCACACTAACATTTGTATCTTTCAAAGTTGGGATGTCGTCAGCATTAAGGGACAAAGCACTCTCTCCGTCCACTTGGCCATGCAATATAACCTACAGGGAATTTATTGATAACCGCAAACAACAAATAACAACATCGGTTTTACGCGTGAAACCTGTCACAACCACTACCAACAATCATACACTAATAGCATCACCGCTGGCCACTGCTCACACATCCAATTTATAACCCACACATACGATTCCTCGACATCAATAACTACAACAACTGAGAGAATTCCAACAGGATATGTCAATCGCAATAATCGCTCATCGAAACGCAACACTCTCACGATCTACTATCAAAATGTGCGTGGCGTTCGTACGAAACTGGATGAGTTACTTCTCGTACTCAGCGATCACATCTATGACGTCATTGTTTTGACCGAAACGTGGCTAAACGAACAAATACCGTCTTCGCTCTTCTCGGGTAACAAATACAACATTTATCGCTGCGACCGCTCTCCTAATAACAGCGTACACGCTCGTGGTGGTGGTGTACTAATTGCGTGTGCAACGGATCTGATCACCGAATTGATTTCATCTCCAGCCAACATCGAGATGGTCTGGGTAAAGATAAGGATGCAGAGAGTATCTCTATTTATAGGCGGCATTTATATCCCGCCAGGTATGATTGCAAATAACTTATTGATAAATAGCCTTAGCGATAGTATTGATGCGGTTCAACAGCGCCTAAAAAGAAATGATTCAATGTTTTTGTTAGGTGATTTCAATATGCCTTCTGTTGTTTGGACGCCCATTGAAAACTATTATGTTTCAAGTAATGCACACTCATCAAGCAACGCTCAACATAATGTATTTTGCGACATAATAACAGAGTGTAGTCTCCGCCAAATCTCAGGAATCAAAAATAGTCTGGGCCGTCAATTAGATCTAATTTTTGTTAATGAGAGCGCAGTTGATATAAACTCTCAGGTGCTATCGGCTGTAGCACCTTTACTTAGAGCAGATGATTATCATCCAGCTTTAGAATTCTCTCTCTCTGAAAATATTCAAAAGGCTCCGCGCTCAGTATCGTCAAATACACGTAGATATAACTTCAAAAAAATGGATTACTCTAAACTATCAGCTTTGCTTTCTAATATTAACTGGTCGTTCTTAGATACAGATATTTCAATTAACGATGCGGTTACTACTTTTAATGCTAATATTGTCTCGGCTTTCCCCTCCTGCTGTCCCACCTATAAACCTAACAACTCCCCTCCCTGGTCTGACTCTACTCTCCGCTCCCTCAAAAGAGATCGCAATCGCACACTACGTAATTATCAAGACATGCGAGATCCTCATCATAAGCGCATATTCAAATACGCCTCTAATGCATATCGCATATATAACAGGGCCTGCTTTAGATCTTACGTCCACCGAGTGCAAGCACAATTTAAAACACACCCTAAAGCCTTTTGGGGATATGCTGATAAACGTCGTAAATCTAATGATATCCCTTCTCATCTAACTCTTGGCAATCTCTCTGCATCCGGTACTGACGGCTGCTGCAACCTTCTAGCTGAACATTTTTCAAGTGTGTATGCC
This sequence comes from Anopheles merus, assembly GCF_017562075.2. Taxonomy (NCBI): domain Eukaryota; kingdom Metazoa; phylum Arthropoda; class Insecta; order Diptera; family Culicidae; genus Anopheles; species Anopheles merus. The sequence continues at coordinate 36,165 of NW_024427786.1, forward strand.
GAATCAAGCAAAATCAAAGCATCAATCTCCAATAGCACTCATAACACGCCCACCGATATAATCAACGACAGTAATCTAAACTTACACCTTAGCACAGTTTTACAAGCAATAAAAAATCTTAAACAGTCATATAATCCCGGTCCAGATGGCATTCCAGCAGCAGTATACAAGAAATGCAATAATGTACTTGGTTCTCTCCTATTAAAACTGTACCGTATATCCATTAACTCATGTTCATTTCCGGACACATGGAAATTAGCTCATATTACTCCTATCCCTAAGAAAGGTAATCGTGAAAATGCTACCAATTATCGTGGAATCAGCATCCTCTGTGCAAGCTCCAAAATATTTGAATCTATAGTTCACTCACATATCCTCTTTATTGCAAGAAACTGCATTATACCTCAGCAACACGGTTTCTTTCCTAAACGTTCTACCTTGACAAACCTTATTTCCTTGACTTCCGTTATCACTTCTAGTTTAGACAGCGGTTCTCAGGTTGATATCGTTTATACTGACTTTAAAGCAGCCTTTGACCGTATTCCTCACCCTATCCTTCTTGCGAAACTATCCAAAATGGGTTTCATTGACTCACACATTCGTTGGCTTGATTCGTTTCTCAGCAATCGCTCTTTTCGTGTTAAACTAAACTCCTGCTTTTCCAAATCCTTTTCATCCAAATCGGGAGTGCCTCAAGGTAGCGTGTTGAGTCCTTTATTGTTCGTTTTATTTATAAATGATGTTATCTCTGCCATTCCACACGATTGTTTTCTTTGTTATGCAGATGACTTAAAGATTTTTAAATCTATATCGTCTGTTGATGACTGCGCATCGCTCCAAAACACCCTCAACCGATTTGCATCATGGTGCTCATCGAACCAGCTAGTTCTATGCCCCGAAAAATGTCATGTCATGTCCTTCAGTCGTTCACGTTGTCCCGTTACGTTTGCTTATAACTTCGAGGGTATAGCAATAAATCGTGTACTCTCGATAAAAGATCTTGGTGTAACTTTCGATAGCAGGTTATCATTCCTCGATCACATTGATGTTACCGTTAAAAAGGCTCGTAAAACAATCGGTATGATAAAACGTTTTTCAATCCGCATAACCGACCCTCTGTGTTTAAAAGCGTTATATTGTTCGTTAGTAAGACCGATTTTGGAATACTGTGTTGTTGTTTGGTGCCCCAGCTCATTTACATCGATTGACCGCTTAGAAAGAGTGCAGAGATCATTTACTCGGTATATGGTGAGCAAAATGCCCGGCTACACGTCAGACACCCTACCGGACTATGAGCAAAGATGCCATCTGTTGGGTCTGGACTCATTAGCAAAACGCCGTCACATTTCCCAAATAATGTTTGTTGCTTCGCTCATATCTAATGCTGTGGATTCACAAATCATTCTTTCATCCCTGCATTTCTATGTTCCAACTCGTTTCTTACGCCCTCGTGCTCCTTTATTTATTCCAAATCGACGCACTTCAGTTGGTTTAAATGATCCTTTATTACGTGCTGTGAGATTGTTTAATTCCTGCGCACACCTGTTTGACCATCACCTCTCCTTACCATCCTTCCGATCCATCCTCCGAGCAAATATTTAATAAGTTTAGTTAATAGGTTTGTTGTTAAGAATTAATTTCAGACAGCAGTTATGTAAATAAATAAATAAATAAAAATAAACGATCACCCCTGAACCCGACGATTGTGGCGAATCGGAATGGAGCCTCGTGGCTTCCCACACATCGCAGTAGGGTCGCGTTCAGGACTGCATAATTTCTCACCCTTTTTTACAATGCTGCTGCTAGACTGCATAAACCCTCGTCCCCTGAAGCTGTGACTGTAATATCAAACCTGGAGAGCAAACGGTACTGGGTAAGCAATGCGATGAAACCCTTGGCAATTTAGCAGAACTTACTCAGGCCAACAAAGAACAAGCCAACAAAGAAGTCGTATTCTATTAACGATGGAACGTGGTAGGATGAAGAACTTGAATCGTTAGTTTCAGCTTCTGCAATCTTATTAATATTGTTTATTCCAAGTTGTTTATTCAGCTGACCGGCGTCGATTTTGACAGACAAATTGTAAACAAGGTTAACAAAATGGTGACCCTCTCAATCGCTCTGTCGTAACCTGTATAGAGTATAATAACCTTGAATTTGACATAACAATACTCAATGATGGCGCCCGGCAAACGCGCTAATAATTCACCTTCTAAATAAACACACCTTGCTGCAAACCGACGTCGCCAGCGAGCGAAACTCGCAACGATACCGAGGCGCTGGCGACGGTCGTTTTTGACGTTTTGCGACGGTTATTGACCTTTCGAGCGAGCTTTTGCCCTGCGGGCCAGTGTGTCCAGATTATATTGGCAGATTTCGGCAAGAGCTCTGTTGAAAACGCAAACATTTAACCAAAGTGAGTGTACATGCGGTCCCCGAGATACACGGTACCTCTTATACGCGGATTCAGAGATACGCGGTTTTCCAAATTTGACCCTTCTTGAGCAAACCCAAATGACAATGGGACCCCCTAAAAATTGGCCAAAAAATGTCAAATTTTTGACAGGATCGGATTTTGGATCGGATTGAATAGAAAATCCGATCTTCTCAGAGGTGAGCGAATCAGTAGTGAGAAAGCCATGGTGAGTAACCATAGTGAATTATCGAAAAAAAGTCAAATCTCACGCCTTTCAAAGTGCGTTCTTGTTTCGTGTGGCCATGGCTGCATATACGTCATATCTGTTGTACCTGCGGTGTGTGTTGTGTGGTATTGTGTGTCGGTGTGAATTTTGTGCTGCGTGTGGAAGTTACTGGTGGAAAGTGGGTGGAAGGGACAGTGTGTAAACTTTTATTGTGTTGAATTTAACCGCGGTGTGGCTGGTGTCGATCCATGTGCTGATGTTCATCATCCCGGGTGTGCTGTACATAGGCTGTTCCTCGCGCGCTAGGACGATGCAGTTACAAAGCAGCAAAATGCGGCGCTCAATGAACGACGGTAGTGCAGTAAAATCATGCATAGCCTGTTACGCGGTAAGGTACTGTTGTATAATTGGTAGTGCTTTATATGTGTGTAAGATTTTTTTTTGAATAATTTGTAGGTGCTTTTTGAAGCGTATGTTTTAGATTTCTGTTCTGGTTTTATAGTTAGTAACAAAGATCAACCTAAATCTGGATTATATAGGTATTTATGGTGTTTTTTTGTTTATTATGTAATTTCATTAAAATTATTTTTGCTTGGTATTTCAGATTAATGGTGGTAAATTTTGGATCGTCAAATACGGTTAGTGTGGAGTAGGACATGTCCGTCGCGGAGTCGTAGGTTCAAGTACAGGCGTCCCCCGAGTTACGACCCCCTCGAGTTACGACGATTCGCAGATACGACGATTTTGATTTTGACAGTTAAAAGTTGTCATTGACAAGAAATTGATGTATTGTTTTGAATATCTGGGCTGATAAACGTTATACACACATTTCCAAAGATTCCAAAACTGCCCGATCTTGAATATCTTTATTGTGTACGGTTTTAAAATATAATTATTACATTATCGAACATTATTTTAAATAAAATACACGATATCATAAATTTCAACTCTTCAACTTCAGTTATAAACTTTATATTCAGAGATATTCGACATACGACTTTTTCAACTTACGCCTTGCTTTGGGACATTTTTTCGGTCCCAAATACAGACGTATCTCGGGGGACACCTGTATAGAGTGGATCGAGCCCCGTCCGGCTGCAATGACTGATTTATCCAGCTGCGTCGTATTGAATGAGTCTCAAACGTTGTAATAGGCTGGCATGATGGAGCAGGTCATTACACCAAATCGATAAAGTTTTAAAAATAAAATGCGATAAAAACTAATACGGATGAGATAAATTTGAAAAGAAGCCCTGATTTGTGGGGATGATTTGCTTTATTTAAGTTGTATTATATAGCGCAATATATGTATACGTTGAACTAAAGTTTAGTAAAGTAAATATAACTATTAGTCAAATATATTGGTAATACGCTTAATCTGTGTTCTTTGCGTGTATAATACTAACCGTAAAATTATGTTTTGTTAAACCCGACCCTTAGGCACCAATCGAACCAGACATCCAACTCGAAGAAACGTATAGATTTATATGGAGGTGCTCCGCTAGACATCTCGAACAAAAAAGACTCGAACCTGTTGAATGAATGGAATATTTTTTTTATGTTGGATGTCGTGTTAGATTAGTACCAGAGGGCCGGGTAACGTGTATGATTGTATACTTGAACTTGCACTCCAGCTATACTATCCCTAAATATTAGTATAATAAATAGCTTGATTTAGTTTAATATATATTAGGCCGCAAATACACGATATGCGTTTCCGCGGGCGCGTTCAAACGTGCATAACAGTTCCGCAGAGATATTCAGAATGAGCATCTCTGCGTTTCCGTTGTAGCACATTCGAATGACATTTAATTCCTATGGCTGGATTTTATACGCGTTTCCGCGGGCGCGGAAACGCGCGTCGTGTATTTGCCGCCTTACCCTTTTTCAATCTTTCGTGTACCATTATGTTACAATACCTTCTCTGAATTAAACATATAGCTTTGATCTCATTTGACTAAATATCCTATCCTATCTTCTATATTATCCTATCTGCTTGTAATCGACGGGACAAATGTAGTCGTCCTGCGAGTCTATAATGAGCATGTCTATTAATGATGTGTTTGGTTGATAGATAGCACGATGCTGGGCATGATTTTCGTATTGTATGTTATCCTATCTAGCTACTGTTTTGACCCTTTCCTCATATGTCTATTATATTAAAATTTCAGCTCATAGCGATAGCACTTGAACGTCTTATGAAACTTGGAAAAAAATCGTTGTCAAAAAGTAAGCTGCATTCCGTTATGTATGCTGAAATGACCATATTATTTTTTTATTTATTTAATTACGTCAAAATTTACCATGTACTGGAAAGGTATAGTTTGGATGAACTTACCATTTTAAAATTGCACAGTCTGATCATGAGCAATCGAATCAGAAGGGCGCGAGGAAATGGTTGGCAGACCGGGACAATTTTGTGCAGCATACGCTAAATAAAGAAACAAAATGCATTAGTAATATTATTTTTAGTAGGTTCAATAAAAAGAAGTCTGGTTTTTTACCTTCACAGTATAATTTCCCTTATAATTGTTGGTACAACGATAACGACGGGTATGTATAGTAGTTTAATCGAGTTGGTTTATGCCGTCCGTCCATAGTTGCATTCTTTTTTCACTCGCTTTTTGCCATCAAATATCCGCTGTAGAAGAATCTGAAACATTAGGACGACAAAGCATAACTAATTAATCTTTTAACAATTCCTGTTCCGAACATCTTCCACTGTTTTAAATGATAATTTCTTATACTTATCTGGTTAATCCAGCTATTGCATTTTGATGTCACCCTGTTGTCTCACTGCTTTCTTCCTTCTTTATACGTTCGGCTTATCACGGATATATCTTGCAAAAAACTTGCACTGCAGTAAAATGAACTAAATAAACACTGTATTATTGCCACAAAACCGGTATATTGCACAGGGAATCGCACTAATTTTAAATTTCAGCACGAAACCTTCTTCCAAACAAAACACTTTATGCCGTCTCGCGAATCATCACATATGCACACATACATCACACAGCCACACACGGAGCCCTCACCATACGGCAGACCGTTCAACTCATATGAGCAAGATCGGCAGCCGATCCAAAATCCGACCTCACTATCATGTGGTAAGGCATCTCATCGAATCGACGGGGCGCGCCAGATCGTCTCATGAGAAAATTTGGCGCTAACCAGAATGCTCACCATACAAACTTCTGTTACTCACCATGCCGATGAGAAAGACAATGCTTGCTCAGTATGGAGGAGGCAGCCGAAGACAGCGTCTCAGTATGGAAACGTCAAGCTGACATCGGGCTCGCTATAGTGAGATGCTGTCCGATTGTCATTTGGGAATTGTACTGATTTGACACATCCATTGTGAAATACCAAATAATTTTCGTATTGATCGAATGTAAAATACCATTTCAAAAGGTTTAAAACTGTTCAATTCATTAGAAACATATCAAATAATTAATTTGGTGGCTAAAACCACCCCGTACTTGCAAAATTGCTCGAAAATTAGTGATATTTTGGCTGGAAATCACAAGATTCGACATACGCGGAAATACCGCGTATCTCGTAGTTTGCGGCCGATTTCGGTCCCCATGAACCGTGTATCTCGGGGACCGCCTGTATATATCAGGTGGGCTTATGGTGTTCTTTCTCACCAATACATCCCCAAATGACAATCCAGCCTACTCTCGCTATGGCGAGCTCAATGACAGCTGCTTCAACCCATACTGAGAGGCTATCATTGTTTCCTCCTGCGTACTGAGCAAGCTTGTTTTTTCCCCTCGCTGAGGCGAGATGATTTTGTTTGTATGGTGAGCAAATCTATCGCCGATGATTGCTCTAATGAGATGATCAAGCAACAGCCGCTCACATGATGAAATCATGATGAGGTCGGATTTTGGAGTGAGTAAAAATATCTTCCCCACATCGAGCCGCCATTGTGTTGTGATTTTAGAAGAACATTGAATCATCTACGAATTATTTACATTTGTAAAACGTGCAATAGTTGACCGCTACATTTCTCGATTCTTTTGTTGAAAGAGCATATCAAATATCCCAAATTAGTTAAAATATAGTGATATGTTGTATCAGATACACGATGCTTTGAAGAAAACGTGAGGGCAAACATGGGAAGATGATGAACATCTTCCCGTACCAATAATTGAATCGCAGCCTATAGATAAGTGTAAAATACCCAACAGAGTGCTATTGTGAATGTAAAAAAAGTTTTAAAATTGCAGAGGGTGATTCTTTCTGCATGACAGGCATCAACAAAAAATTAAGCAGCGTTTGACGATGAAAAAGATACCCAATTGTGCGATGACCATTAACCGTTAACGTTGAAAATCAAGAATAATTAATAGAGCTGTTCCGACTTGATGTACTGCGGATCAAATCCAACCATGGCAGTACAACAAGTCAACAGATAAACTGAATAGAAAGGAAGAGTCAGAGTGTACTAGGGATGGTAACGGTGGAAAAAAGTGAAAGAGGGGAATACCTTTTTTTTCGCCATGACTACCATGACAATGATTGCACTGATTTTCCCCTTCTTTTTTTCTCACAGCACGCTGCTTATAGTGAGATCGCTTTCGTCTGAAAAGCGGAACGGAAAGCGACTTGCATCAAATGTCAACCCGATTTTCCGTGCTAAAATTGTCATCCAGGTTAACTCGACTGGTAGTCATGGCAAAATCAACTAATTGATTAGCTGTGTGTTATGTCTACGTTCTCAACTTTACTTGACGGTAAACAAAACATAAACAGTCTCTGATTATAAAACTTATATCTATTACGATGAAACTTATAATCTACAAATCCTTAGACGGAGACCCGCTCACGTCTATCTCTCGGCTCGGCTCGTGGGGGAGTGTCCTCTTCGTGCTTGCTTCGTCTCGAGGTGACAGTCCCTGTCACCTGAGAAAAGGAGGCCCATGCAGCATCTGCATCTGTAAGGCCGTCTACACGAGGGCACTCCCCAACATCCCCCCAGCTTTAATACGGTTTGTACATAGCCATCCAACGCGGCGATCTTCGTGTTCGGGAAGAACGGCGTAGAGGCTGCACTGGCATCGCAGGCTCACTATGCATGTCTTCCGGGAATGTTTCCGAACGTATGGCAATCTCTCTTGATGGTGGTGAACAAGGAACCTGCGGTGTTGGGGAGCACGTAGCTGCTGCGCTTGCTAGTGTCGAATCGGACGGTTGCGCGCAGACATTTGGAGCCGGGTCTGGTCTGGTTATAGCCACGTTACCATCCATCAAGATACTCATATCCAAGGCACGTTTAAACGGTGTGTATGTGCTGGAAGAATTTGCAAGGGTATAAGAATTAGTGTAACGAGGATTTAACTAATTAATATGTGACCGAAATATGTTTCCTTCTTCATCGACTACTTGGTACATGACCTTCCCCATCCTGTCTTCTATAACACCTTTTTTCCATTTCCATTTGTTTTGTGCATAGACCTTCGCGTATACCAAATCGCCTCGTTTGAAACAGCGAACGCGATGTTGAGGCACGGGAGATTCTGGTTCAGACTCGGGAGGTATACGAAGCAATTCCATGCAGGTACGCATTCTTCTCCCAAGCATCAGTTCCGCTGGTGATTTGCCGTTTTCGAACTGCCTATTGGGTGAGCTTCTATACATCAATAAAAAGATGTCCAGTGACTCTTGAGCCGATGCTCCTCCCTCGCTGATTTTTTTAGCCCTCGCTTAAGAGAGTCTACGAATCGCTCCGCCTGTCCATTCAACTAGGGGTGGTAAGGAGCGGTTCTAATATGTTCTATCCCGTTGGTGGTACAGAATTCTCCAAATTCCGCACTTGAGAACTGAGTGCCATTGTCACTAACTAGTACATTCGGCATACCCAGCCTTGCAAATAATCCATGTAAAATACGAATCGTTGCTAGAGTCGTGATTTTGGTCGTTTGCACTATCTCTGGCCACTTTGAGAAAGAATCGATTGCTAGGAGATAATAAAATCCATCGATTGGTCCCGCATAATCCACATGCACTCTTTGCCACGGAGCAGACGTAGTGGGCCAGGCTATTGGCGTACTATGTGGAGGAGATTTTGCTGCTGCTGCGCACTGTGGACACGACTTCACTAACTCAGCTATTTCCGAGTCTAAACCAGGCCAGTAAACATAGCTTCGCGCCAGTGACTTCATACGCTGTATTCCGGGGTGTCCAAGGTGTAGTTGTCTCAAACATTTCCTACGCAATGCTTCTGGAACGACCAATCGCTCTCCAAATAAGATGCATTCTCTAAGTGTGCTTAATGCTTCGTTTCGTGCCTGGAAGCTTCTCAACATTATGTCGTTTTATTTTCTCTGAGGCCAACCTTCCTGAATGTACTTTGATACTTTTGTCAACGTAGGATCTCTTTTAGTTGCTTCCCTAACATCGCTATATGTTAGCGGCATTGCTTTAGTTACGTTATCAATAATAGCATTCATGTCTTTGTCTAATTCGATGCTCGCTATAACATAATCTTCTTCTGGGTGCTCGTGTTCTTCTATCAGTCGGGACAATATATCAGCGTTACCAAATTTGTCTGTTGGCACGTACTCAATTTTAAAATCATATAGCAGCAACGTTAAAGCCCAACGCTGGAGCCTATTTGCTGTGTAAATTGGTATACCTGTGCGTGCACCAAAAATTCTTAACAGCGGAGCATGATCCGTTTGTAACATGAATCTACGTCCATAAATCATGCGGTGGAACTTTGTAACAGCAAATATCACGGCTAAACCCTCGCGATCTGGCTGACTGTAGTTCATTTCTGCTTTTGTCAATGCACGCAGCAAGTACTACTTTCAAGGTTCCATCCTCCATGCGATGGCTAATTGTCGCTCGGACGCCTACAGAAGAAGCATCAGCAGCTACTATAATTTCTTTACTTGGGTCGTAATGTGTCAAAAGTAGATCCGATTTTAAAATTCGTTTGAACATTTTAAAGCATTTTGACACTCAGGAGTCCACTGAAATGCCCCTTTTTTTTCAACAACTCATCCAAGGGGTACCGCAGATTGCGCATTAGTGGTACAAATCGACCGTAAAAATTGATTGCACCTAAGAAGGATCGCATCTCAGATAGCTGCTTTGGAGCCGGCATCTTGAGTATAGCCTCAACCTTAGTAGGGTCTGGTCGCAACCCGTTACGATCCAAAATATTTCCTAAATACCTTATCTCCTTTTTCATAAACGTACATTTCTCTCGTCTAATCTTAAACCCATGCTCACGAAGGATGGTAAACACTGCTCGCAGATTTTGTCTGTGTGTGGTTTCATCAACTCCACCTACTACGATATCATCCAGGTATGCGGCCACATCATTCAATCCCGACAACATAGTGTCCATGAGTTGCTGGAAGGCCCCTGGCGCAGATTTTATACCGGGTGGAAGGCGATTGTTTACATATAAACCCCTATGGGTATTCACGGTAAGGAGCTCGCGACAATTTTCCTCTACCCTTACTTGGAGAAAAGCGTCTGATAGGTCTATTTGACTAAAAATTTTCGACTGTCCTAATGCGGTAAAAATGTCTTCAGGGCGCGGAATCGGATACTGATGGGGTTGCAACGCATCGTTCAGCCCCGTAGAATAGTCTCCATAGATGCGTATTGATCCGTTGGCCCTGCGCACTACCACAATAGGCGCGGCCCATGACGAATAATCTACGGGGGTGATAATTCCCTCTCGCTCCAGCCGATCCAATTCTCCATTAACAGCTGCCATCATAGCGTACGCCACCGGTCTCTTAGGACGAAAAACTGGAATCGCGCCTTCTTTTAGGACCAACTGGATTCTTCCTTTCTTGCAGCATCCTGGTTCATCTAAAAATAGATCTTCAAAATCTTTAAAATAGTTAGAACCCATGCTCACCGAAGACAGTTGGTTTCAAACAGCTGCCAGCGGTACGTTCCAGAGGTTGAAAATGTCCATCGCATCTCTTCCAAAAAGTGAGAGGTTCTCCGAGGCCACTCGTATCAAACAATCTTTGCGTTGCAGCTGCTCCCCCGATGCCGTTCTTGCCATTATCCTTGGTGGTTTCAACACTGGTTCCCCCATCTGTTGCCACAATCTCGATGAAACGATGGTTATGTCTGCGCCGGTATCCACCATCATTCTCACCCTAGTTCGATTTATCAGCACATCGATGTTTCTTCTTCGCCCGCTTTCAACTTCCATAATCGTAACGCTTCTGATCGCACTTTTTCTTCTGCTCGTGTTCCAACGAAATGCCGAGCTACAGTAGCCTTCTTTGTGTCCCATAGTGTTGCAAATGGAGCATTTATAATTTTTAAGATTGCACTTTATTGCATGATGGTCGCCTCCACACAGCCAGCAGCTTCTAGCGCGGCCATGCTGATAGTTTGGCTGTTGTGTGTGTTGAATATTCTCGTAACCATTTTGTCTTCTACCATATTGTCGATCATTGCTCTTTGCTACTGCTAACACTTTTTCTATAGGTGTTTTTTTCTATCATTGCGCTATCCATTTTCAAATTTAGTACAAGTTGGCACTCTTCCGTTAAATCTTCAAGGCGTACCTCCATAATCGGCAGTCCCTGTCACCTGAGAGAAGGAGGCCCATGCAGCATCTGCATCTGTAAGGCCGTCTACACGAGGGCACTCCCCAACAATGTGTATTTCCCTCAGTTTTAATGTGTACCATCGTATTCAGCTGTTTAATATATCTGTGAATATCTGTGTCGGCCAGGGGCCCCAAAAATGGCACCTACGCCCCGCTCACAAGTAAAATTGCTACTCAATCCTTCTCTGACTAGGACATTTGATACAATCCCCTGCTAGACGCTTCAATCAAGCCTCTACTTTCGTGTGACCGCTTAGGGCCTCCACTCGTCTTAAACCGCCATTGATAAAAATCACACACAATCCAAACCATGACCTATCATGTAATATTAGATGATGTTGCGGCCCTGCCGCACTCGTTTCATTCACCAATATTTTCGTCTTTTGTGCACCAATATTTTCCGTTTTAAATTCGACTCGATGCGTATTCTCTCTAGATATTTTCAATACATGTAATATTCCTCTTGATTTTCAACGTTAACGGTTAATGGTCATCGCACAATTGGGTATCTTCTTCATCGTCAAACGCTGCTTAATTTTTTGTTGATGTCTGTCATGCAGAAAGAATCACCCTCTGCAATTTTAAAACTTTTTTTACATTCACAATAGCACTCTGTTGGGTATTTTACACTTATCTATAGGCTGCGAATCAATTATTGGTACGGGAAGATGTTCATCATCTTCCCATGTTTGCCCTCACGTTTTCTTCAAAGCATCGTGTGTCCGATACAACATATCACTTTATTTTAACTGATTTGGGATATTTGATATGCTCTTTCAACAAAAGAATCGAGAAATGTAGACCGCGGTCAACTATTGCACGTTTTACAAATGTAAATAATTCGTAGATGATCCAATGTTCTTCTAAAATCACAACACAATGGCGGCTCGATGTGGGGAAGATATTTTTACTCACTCCAAAATCCGACCTCATCATGATTTCATCATGTGAGCGGCTGTTGCTTGATCATCTCATTAGAGCAATCATCGGCGATAGATTTGCTCACCATACAAACAAAACCACGCAAACAATGAGACCCCAAATTTTGAGTGATTCATGCCGAGGGGTATGAGGAAGCTTGAGAAAGCAAGGAGAAACGCGCTGCGATGAGAGTTCGCATTCTGTTTTACACGCGCGCTTCACTAACACCAATACAAATACCGTGCTTTGACGAGCCGTCTGTGAATGTGTGTGTCTTCTTTCAGCGATCTCACCACGCAAACAATGAGACCCCAAATTTGGAGTTATTCAGGCCGAGGGGTATGAGGAAGCTTGAGGAAGCAAGGAGAAACGCGCTGCGATGAGAGTTCGCATTCTGTTTTACACGCACGCTTCACTAACACCTATACAAATACCGTGCTTTGACGAGCCGTCTGTGAATGTGTATGTGTCTTTCAGCGAGCTCAACAACTTGGAGCTGCTCGTCACATCGTGTTGTCTCGCTTACACTACAGCATCGAACCATCGCTCCGTATGTCCCCCCTCCTACGCGTACAAAACCACCAGTACAGCGCGACGCTTTGTCGGAGATGGTTGTGCGCGTTTTGTTCTAAGTCCCGCGCACAGTGTTTGTGCGTTGGTGCGCATTTCGTTCAAAGTCTCGTGCGCCGGTGTGTTATGGTGAAGTGTGAAGTGAACAAACAATGAGCACAGACGCACATGCAGTGCGTGGATCGACAGGTAAGAATTTGCTGAACAGAGGCAACACATATTGTCGACAAGTTTCCCGCAGCCTGGCTCGACCCGGTACTTTACAGTACGACGCCATTCGTAAGTATGAAGGATTCTAAATGTGTTGTGAAAGTGTACTTTATGTTGGAATAAAGTGTTTAATGAAATAAAAAATGACCGTGTTTGTATTTGTTGTTAGAATAAGTGCGCATTTGCGATCGTGTCTATGCACGAAAGAAAACGAGAAACGAAAGAAACAAATATCTTTGGATGTGTTGGTAGCATGACTGGAAAAAAACACGAACACATTGAGAACTGCAGAGCGCACCGTGCGTTACGGGTGGGGAGGGGGGGCTCGTGCGAGGGTGTAACTCATTCCTCCAAGAGTAACTGCTAACGGGGGACGGTACTCAAATCACTCAAAAAATACACTAATTTTGCCGGACGGGAATCAGCTCGCCTCAGCGAGGGAAAAACAAGCTTGCTCAGTACGCAGGAGGAAAAGATGATAGCCTCTCAGTATGGGTTGAATCAGCTGTCATTGAGCTCGCCATAGTGAGAGCAGGCTGGATTGTCATTTGGGGCTTTTCAGACGAAAGCGATCTCACTATGAGCAGCGTGCTGTGAGAAAAAAAGAAGGGGAAAGTCAGTGCAATCATCGTCGTACACTCTGACTCTTCCTTTCTATTCAGTTTATCTGTTGACTTGTTGTACTGCCATGGTTGGATTTGATCCGCAGTACATCAAGTCAGAACAGCCATATTAAACATGTAAACCATTGAAGGCTTCGAAATTTAGGTCGTTAAAAAGGCACTAGTAGACGCATCGAACCTGGAAGCAGAAATAGATCAACGCACAAGTGAAATTATTTACGATGATATCGTGTTACCTTGAATGATTGCATGGAGTTTGAGAAACATCAATGGATGATGAAGAGCAAACGATGGATATTGCAAGTAATGAATTTTGTTTTCGTGAATTGTGGAAACTAAATTTGATTCTTTTTTAATGGTAGCTGCTGATTTAGGATCCAGGCTAGACAAAGAAAAAAGATTTGGAGAAAATTTGTGCAAAACAGAATGTATAAATCCTTCAAGTGCAAATAATGGCTGGAGCAATTTTAATGTGACTAGCAATGGAAAAGGAGTGTACACTCTCTAAGCATGGATGAATTTGAAAATAACGGAGGATTTAAGAACACTGCAAAACAGCACATGTTACGTACATGTAGCCAGCCGGCTCTGCCACTCAATTTACACTACAAGCCATTTAAAGCACGTGTTTTTATTCAGCTTTTATAGGGATCTTTGCCGAGTGTTATTTTCAAGCTTATTAGGCAGGCCTTTAGGCTTTAAGCCTTTCTGTGATCCATAGGAATGTTTTATAATTGTGCATGCAGGTCAAAAATACAAAATACATCACAAATCCATACAATTATACTTTTTTTTAAGTGATTGATTAGATGTGTATTTCCCTCAGTTTTAATGTGTAACATCGTATTCAGCTGTTTAATATATCTGTGAATATCTGTGTCGGCCAGGGGCCCCAAAAATGGCACCTACGCCCCGCTCACAAGTAAAATTGCTACTCAATCCTTCTCTGACTATGACATTTGATACAATCCCCTGCTAGACGCTTCAATCAAGCCTCTACTTTCGTGTGACCGCTTAGAGCCTCCACTCGTCTTAATCCGCCATTGATAAAAATCACACACAATCCAAACTATGGCCTATCGTGTAATATTAGATGGTGTTGCGGCCCTGCCGCACTCGTTTCATTCGCCATTATTTTCGTCTTTTGTGCACCAATATTTTCCGTTTTAAATTCGACTCGATGCGTATTCTCTCTAGATATTTTCAATACATGTAATATTCCTCTTGATTTTCAACGTTAACGGTTAATGGTCATCGCACAATTGGGTATCTTCTTCATCGTCAAACGCTGCTTAATTTTTTGTTGATGTCTGTCATGCAGAAAGAATCACCCTCTGCAATTTTAAAACTTTTTTTACATTCACAATAGCACTCTGTTGGGTATTTTACACTTATCTATAGGCTGCGAATCAATTATTGGTACGGGAAGATGTTCATCATCTTCCCATGTTTGCCCTCACGTTTTCTTCAAAGCATCGTGTGTCTGATACAACATGTCACTATATTTTAACTGATTTGGGATATTTGATATGCTCTTTCAACAAAAGAATCGAGAAATGTAGACCGCGGTCAACTATTGCACGTTTTACAAATGTAAATAATTCGTAGATGATCCAATGTTCTTCTAAAATCACAACACAATGGCGGCTCGATGTGGGGAAGATATTTTTACTCACTCCAAAATCCGACCTCATCATGATTTCATCATGTGAGCGGCTGTTGCTTGATCATCTCATTAGAGCAATCATCGGCGATAGATTTGCTCACCATACAAACAAAACCACGCAAACAATGAGACCCCAAATTTTGAGTGATTCATGCCGAGGGGTATGAGGAAGCTTGAGAAAGCAAGGAGAAACGCGCTGCGATGAGAGTTCGCATTCTGTTTTACACGCGCGCTTCACTAACACCAATACAAATACCGTGCTTTGACGAGCCGTCTGTGAATGTGTGTGTCTTCTTTCAGCGATCTCACCACGCAAACAATGAGACCCCAAATTTGGAGTGATTCAGGCCGAGGGGTATGAGGAAGCTTGAGGAAGCAAGGAGAAACGCGCTGCGATGAGAGTTCGCATTCTGTTTTACACGCACGCTTCACTAACACCTATACAAATACCGTGCTTTGACGAGCCGTCTGTGAATGTGTATGTGTCTTTCAGCGAGCTCAACAACTTGGAGCTGCTCGTCACATCGTGTTGTCTCGCTTACACTACAGCATCGAACCATCGCTCCGTATGTCCCCCCTCCTACGCGTACAAAACCACCAGTACAGCGCGACGCTTTGTCGGAGATGGTTGTGCGCGTTTTGTTCTAAGTCCCGCGCACAGTGTTTGTGCGTTGGTGCGCATTTCGTTCAAAGTCTCGTGCGCCGGTGTGTTATGGTGAAGTGTGAAGTGAACAAACAATGAGCACAGACGCACATGCAGTGCGTGGATCGACAGGTAAGAATTTGCTGAACAGAGGCAACACATATTGTCGACAAGTTTCCCGCAGCCTGGCTCGACCCGGTACTTTACAGTACGACGCCATTCGTAAGTATGAAGGATTCTAAATGTGTTGTGAAAGTGTACTTTATGTTGGAATAAAGTGTTTAATGAAATAAAAAATGACCGTGTTTGTATTTGTTGTTAGAATAAGTGCGCATTTGCGATCGTGTCTATGCACGAAAGAAAACGAGAAACGAAAGAAACAAATATCTTTGGATGTGTTGGTAGCATGACTGGAAAAAAACACGAACACATTGAGAACTGCAGAGCGCACCGTGCGTTACGGGTGGGGAGGGGGGCTCGTGCGAGGGTGTAACTCATTCCTCCAAGAGTAACTGCTAACGGGGACGGTACTCAAATCACTCAAAAAATACACTAATTTTGCCGGACGGGAATCAGCTCGCCTCAGCGAGGGAAAAACAAGCTTGCTCAGTACGCAGGAGGAAAAGATGATAGCCTCTCAGTATGGGTTGAATCAGCTGTCATTGAGCTCGCCATAGTGAGAGCAGGCTGGATTGTCATTTGGGGCTTTTCAGACGAAAGCGATCTCACTATGAGCAGCGTGCTGTGAGAAAAAAAGAAGGGGAAAATCAGTGCAATCATCGTCGTACACTCTGACTCTTCCTTTCTATTCAGTTTATCTGTTGACTTGTTGTACTGCCATGGTTGGATTTGATCCGCAGTACATCAAGTCAGAACAGCCATATTAAACATGTAAACCATTGAAGGCTTCGAAATTTAGGTCGTTAAAAAGGCACTAGTAGACGCATCGAACCTGGAAGCAGAAATAGATCAACGCACAAGTGAAATTATTTACGATGATATCGTGTTACCTTGGATGATTGCATGGAGTTTGAGAAACATCAATGGATGATGAAGAGCAAACGATGGATATTGCAAGTAATGAATTTTGTTTTCGTGAATTGTGGAAACTAAATTTGATTCTTTTTTGATGGTAGCTGCTGATTTAGGATCCAGGCTAGACAAAGAAAAAAGATTTGGAGAAAATTTGTGCAAAACAGAATGTATAAATCCTTCAAGTGCAAATAATGGCTGGAGCAATTTTAATGTGACTAGCAATGGAAAAGGAGTGTACACTCTGTAAGCATGGATGAATTTGAAAATAACGGAGGATTTAAGAACACTGCAAAACAGCACATGTTACGTACATGTAGCCAGCCGGCTCTGCCACTCAATTTACACTACAAGCCATTTAAAGCACGTGTTTTTATTCAGCTTTTATAGGGATCTTTGCCGAGTGTTATTTTCAAGCTTATTAGGCAGGCCTTTAGGCTTTAAGCCTTTCTGTGATCCATAGGAATGTTTTATAATTGTGCATGCAGGTCAAAAATACAAAATACATCACAAATCCATACAATTATACTTTTTTTAAGTGATTGATTAGATGTGTATTTCCCTCAGTTTTAATGTGTACCATCGTATTCAGCTGTTTAATATATCTGTGAATATCTGTGTCGGCCAGGGGCCCCAAAAATGGCACCTACGCCCCGCTCACAAGTAAAATTGCTACTCAATCCTTCTCTGACTATGACATTTGATACAATCCCTGCTAGACGCTTCAATCAAGCCTCTACTTTCGTGTGACCGCTTAGAGCCTCCACTCGTCTTAATCCGCCATTGATAAAAATCACACACAATCCAAACTATGGCCTATCATGTAATATTAGATGGTGTTGCGGCCCTGCCGCACTCGTTTCATTCGCCATTATTTTCGTCTTTTGTGCACCAATATTTTCCGTTTTAAATTCGACTCGATGCGTATTCTCTCTAGATATTTTCAATACATGTAATATTCCTCTTGATTTTCAACGTTAACGGTTAATGGTCATCGCACAATTGGGTATCTTCTTCATCGTCAAACGCTGCTTAATTTTTTGTTGATGTCTGTCATGCAGAAAGAATCACCCTCTGCAATTTTAAAACTTTTTTTACATTCACAATAGCACTCTGTTGGGTATTTTACACTTATCTATAGGCTGCGAATCAATTATTGGTACGGGAAGATGTTCATCATCTTCCCATGTTTGCCCTCACGTTTTCTTCAAAGCATCGTGTGTCTGATACAACATGTCACTATATTTTAACTGATTTGGGATATTTGATATGCTCTTTCAACAAAAGAATCGAGAAATGTAGACCGCGGTCAACTATTGCACGTTTTACAAATGAAAATAATTCGTAGATGATCCAATGTTCTTCTAAAATCACAACACAATGGCGGCTCGATGTGGGGAAGATATTTTTACTCACTCCAAAATCCGACCTCATCATGATTTCATCATGTGAGCGGCTGTTGCTTGATCATCTCATTAGAGCAATCATCGGCGATAGATTTGCTCACCATACAAACAAAACCACGCAAACAATGAGACCCCAAATTTTGAGTGATTCATGCCGAGGGGTATGAGGAAGCTTGAGAAAGCAAGGAGAAACGCGCTGCGATGAGAGTTCGCATTCTGTTTTACACGCGCGCTTCACTAACACCAATACAAATACCGTGCTTTGACGAGCCGTCTGTGAATGTGTGTGTCTTCTTTCAGCGATCTCACCACGCAAACAATGAGACCCTTAATTTTGAGTGATTCAGGCCGAGGGGTATGAGGAAGCTTGAGGAAGCAAGGAGAAACGCGCTGCGATGAGAGTTCGCATTCTGTTTTACACGCACGCTTCACTAACACCTATACAAATACCGTGCTTTGACGAGCCGTCTGTGAATGTGTATGTGTCTTTCAGCGAGCTCAACAACTTGGAGCTGCTCGTCACATCGTGTTGTCTCGCTTACACTACAGCATCGAACCATCGCTCCGTATGTCCCCCCTCCTACGCGTACAAAACCACCAGTACAGCGCGACGCTTTGTCGGAGATGGTTGTGCGCGTTTTGTTCTAAGTCCCGCGCACAGTGTTTGTGCGTTGGTGCGCATTTCGTTCAAAGTCTCGTGCGCCGGTGTGTTATGGTGAAGTGTGAAGTGAACAAACAATGAGCACAGACGCACATGCAGTGCGTGGATCGACAGGTAAGAATTTGCTGAACAGAGGCAACACATATTGTCGACAAGTTTCCCGCAGCCTGGCTCGACCCGGTACTTTACAGTACGACGCCATTCGTAAGTATGAAGGATTCTAAATGTGTTGTGAAAGTGTACTTTATGTTGGAATAAAGTGTTTAATGAAATAAAAAATGACCGTGTTTGTATTTGTTGTTAGAATAAGTGCGCATTTGCGATCGTGTCTATGAACGAAAGAAAACGAGAAACGAAAGAAACAAATATCTTTGGATGTGTTGGTAGCATGACTGGAAAAAAACACGAACACATTGAGAACTGCAGAGCGCACCGTGCGTTACGGGTGGGGAGGGGGGCTCGTGCGAGGGTGTAACTCATTCCTCCAAGAGTAACTGCTAACGGGGGACGGTACTCAAATCACTCAAAAAATACAATAATTTTGCGGGACGGGAATCAGCTCGCCTCAGCGAGGGGAAAACCAAGCTTGCTCAGTACGCAGGAGGAAAAGATGATAGCCTCTCAGTATGGGTTGAATCAGCTGTCATTGAGCTCGCCATAGTGAGAGCAGGCTGGATTGTCATTTGGGGCTTTTCAGACGAAAGCGATCTCACTATGAGCAGCGTGCTGTGAGAAAAAAAGAAGGGGAAAATCAGTGCAATCATCGTCGTACACTCTGACTCTTCCTTTCTATTCAGTTTATCTGTTGACTTGTTGTACTGCCATGGTTGGATTTGATCCGCAGTACATCAAGTCAGAACAGCCATATTAAACATGTAAACCATTGAAGGCTTCGAAATTTAGGTCGTTAAAAAGGCACTAGTAGACGCATCGAACCTGGAAGCAGAAATGGATCAACGCACAAATGAAATTATTTACGATGATATCGTGTTACCTTGGATGATTGCATGGAGTTTGAGAAACATCAATGGATGATGAAGAGCAAACGATGGATATTGCAAGTAATGAATTTTGTTTTCGTGAATTGTGGAAACTAAATTTGATTCTTTTTTAATGGTAGCTGCTGATTTAGGATCCAGGCTAGACAAAGAAAAAAGATTTGGAGAAAATTTGTGCAAAACAGAATATATAATCCTTCAAGTGCAAATAATGGCTGGAGCAATTTTAATGTGACTAGCAATGGAAAAGGAGTGTACACTCTCTAAGCATGGATGAATTTGAAAATAACGGAGGATTTAAGAACACTGCAAAACAGCACATGTTACGTACATGTAGCCAGCCGGCTCTGCCACTCAATTTACACTACAAGCCATTTAAAGCACGTGTTTTTATTCAGCTTTTATAGGGATCTTTGCCGAGTGTTATTTTCAAGCTTATTAGGCAGGCCTTTAGGCTTTAAGCCTTTCTGTGATCCATAGGAATGTTTTATAATTGTGCATGCAGGTCAAAAATACAAAATACATCACAAATCCATACAATTATACTTTTTTTTAAGTGATTGATTAGATGTGTATTTCCCTCAGTTTTAATGTGTACCATCGTATTCAGCTGTTTAATATATCTGTGAATATCTGTGTCGGCCAGGGGCCCCAAAAATGGCACCTACGCCCCGCTCACAAGTAAAATTGCTACTCAATCCTTCTCTGACTATGACATTTGATACAATCCCCTGCTAGACGCTTCAATCAAGCCTCTACTTTCGTGTGACCGCTTAGAGCCTCCACTCGTCTTAATCCGCCATTGATAAAAATCACACACAATCCAAACTATGGCCTATCATGTAATATTAGATGGTGTTGCGGCCCTGCCGCACTCGTTTCATTCGCCATTATTTTCGTCTTTTGTGCACCAATATTTTCCGTTTTAAATTCGACTCGATGCGTATTCTCTCTAGATATTTCAATACATGTAATATTCCTCTTGATTTTCAACGTTAACGGTTAATGGTCATCGCACAATTGGGTATCTTCTTCATCGTCAAACGCTGCTTAATTTTTTGTTGATGTCTGTCATGCAGAAAGAATCACCCTCTGCAATTTTAAAACTTTTTTACATTCACAATAGCACTCTGTTGGGTATTTTACACTTATCTATAGGCTGCGAATCAATTATTGGTACGGGAAGATGTTCATCATCTTCCCATGTTTGCCCTCACGTTTTCTTCAAAGCATCGTGTGTCTGATACAACATGTCACTATATTTTAACTGATTTGGGATATTTGATATGCTCTTTCAACAAAAGAATCGAGAAATGTAGACCGCGGTCAACTATTGCACGTTTTACAAATGTAAATAATTCGTAGATGATCCAATGTTCTTCTAAAATCACAACACAATGGCGGCTCGATGTGGGGAAGATATTTTTACTCACTCCAAAATCCGACCTCATCATGATTTCATCATGTGAGCGGCTGTTGCTTGATCATCTCATTAGAGCAATCATCGGCGATAGATTTGCTCACCATACAACAAAACCACGCAAACAATGAGACCCCAAATTTTGAGTGATTCATGCCGAGGGTATGAGGAAGCTTGAGAAAGCAAGGAGAAACGCGCTGCGATGAGAGTTCGCATTCTGTTTTACACGCGCGCTTCACTAACACCAATACAAATACCGTGCTTTGACGAGCCGTCTGTGAATGTGTGTGTCTTCTTTCAGCGATCTCACCACGCAAACAATGAGACCCCAAATTTGGAGTGATTCAGGCCGAGGGGTATGAGGAAGCTTGAGGAAGCAAGGAGAAACGCGCTGCGATGAGAGTTCGCATTCTGTTTTACACGCACGCTTCACTAACACCTATACAAATACCGTGCTTTGACGAGCCGTCTGTGAATGTGTATGTGTCTTTCAGCGAGCTCAACAACTTGGAGCTGCTCGTCACATCGTGTTGTCTCGCTTACACTACAGCATCGAACCATCGCTCCGTATGTCCCCCCTCCTACGCGTACAAAACCACCAGTACAGCGCGACGCTTTGTCGGAGATGGTTGTGCGCGTTTTGTTCTAAGTCCCGCGCACAGTGTTTGTGCGTTGGTGCGCATTTCGTTCAAAGTCTCGTGCGCCGGTGTGTTATGGTGAAGTGTGAAGTGAACAAACAATGAGCACAGACGCACATGCAGTGCGTGGATCGACAGGTAAGAATTTGCTGAACAGAGGCAACACATATTGTCGACAAGTTTCCCGCAGCCTGGCTCGACCCGGTACTTTACAGTACGACGCCATTCGTAAGTATGAAGGATTCTAAATGTGTTGTGAAAGTGTACTTTATGTTGGAATAAAGTGTTTAATGAAATAAAAAATGACCGTGTTTGTATTTGTTGTTAGAATAAGTGCGCATTTGCGATCGTGTCTATGCACGAAAGAAAACGAGAAACGAAAGAAACAAATATCTTTGGATGTGTTGGTAGCATGACTGGAAAAAAACACGAACACATTGAGAACTGCAGAGCGCACCGTGCGTTACGGGTGGGGAGGGGGGGCTCGTGCGAGGGTGTAACTCATTCCTCCAAGAGTAACTGCTAACGGGGGACGGTACTCAAATCACTCAAAAAATACACTAATTTTGCCGGACGGGAATCAGCTCGCCTCAGCGAGGGAAAAACAAGCTTGCTCAGTACGCAGGAGGAAAACGATGATAGCCTCTCAGTATGGGTTGAATCAGCTGTCATTGAGCTCGCCATAGTGAGAGCAGGCTGGATTGTCATTTGGGGCTTTTCAGACGAAAGCGATCTCACTATGAGCAGCGTGCTGTGAGAAAAAAAGAAGGGGAAAATCAGTGCAATCATCGTCGTACACTCTGACTCTTCCTTTCTATTCAGTTTATCTGTTGACTTGTTGTACTGCCATGGTTGGATTTGATCCGCAGTACATCAAGTCAGAACAGCCATATTAAACATGTAAACCATTGAAGGCTTCGAAATTTAGGTCGTTAAAAAGGCACTAGTAGACGCATCGAACCTGGAAGCAGAAATGGATCAACGCACAAATGAAATTATTTACGATGATATCGTGTTACCTTGGATGATTGCATGGAGTTTGAGAAACATCAATGGATGATGAAGAGCAAACGATGGATATTGCAAGTAATGAATTTTGTTTTCGTGAATTGTGGAAACTAAATTTGATTCTTTTTAATGGTAGCTGCTGATTTAGGATCCAGGCTAGACAAAGAAAAAAGATTTGGAGAAAATTTGTGCAAAACAGAATATATAAATCCTTCAAGTGCAAATAATGGCTGGAGCAATTTTAATGTGACTAGCAATGGAAAAGGAGTGTACACTCTCTAAGCATGGATGAATTTGAAAATAACGGAGGATTTAAGAACACTGCAAAACAGCACATGTTACGTACATGTAGCCAGCCGGCTCTGCCACTCAATTTACACTACAAGCCATTTAAAGCACGTGTTTTTTTTCAGCTTTTATAGGGATCTTTGCCGAGTGTTATTTTCAAGCTTATTAGGCAGGCCTTTAGGCTTTAAGCCTTTCTGTGATCCATAGGAATGTTTTATAATTGTGCATGCAGGTCAAAAATACAAATACATCACAAATCCATACAATTATACTTTTTTTTAAGTGATTGATTAGATGTGTATTTCCCTCAGTTTTAATGTGTACCATCGTATTCAGCTGTTTATATATCGTGAATATCTGTGTCGGCCAGGGGCCCCAAAAATGGCACCTACGCCCCGCTCACAAGTAAAATTGCTACTCAATCCTTCTCTGACTATGACATTTGATACAATCCCCTGCTAGACGCTTCAATCAAGCCTCTACTTTCGTGTGACCGCTTAGAGCCTCCACTCGTCTTAATCCGCCATTGATAAAAATCACACACAATCCAAACTATGGCCTATCATGTAATATTAGATGGTGTTGCGGCCCTGCCGCACTCGTTTCATTCGCCATTATTTTCGTCTTTTGTGCACCAATATTTTCCGTTTTAAATTCGACTCGATGCGTATTCTCTCTAGATATTTTCAATACATGTAAATTCCTCTTGATTTTCAACGTTAACGGTTAATGGTCATCGCACAATTGGGTATCTTCTTCATCGTCAAACGCTGCTTAATTTTTTGTTGATGTCTGTCATGCAGAAAGAATCACCCTCTGCAATTTTAAAACTTTTTTTACATTCACAATAGCACTCTGTTGGGTATTTTACACTTATCTATAGGCTGCGAATCAATTATGGTACGGGAAGATGTTCATCATCTTCCCATGTTTGCCCTCACGTTTTCTTCTCTTCAAGCATCGTGTGTCTGATACAACATGTCACTATATTTTAACTGATTTGGGATATTTGATATGCTCTTTCAACAAAAGATCGAGAAATGTAGACCGCGGTCAACTATTGCACGTTTTACAAATGTAAATAATTCGTAGATGATCCAATGTTCTTCTAAAATCACAACACAATGGCGGCTCGATGTGGGGAAGATATTTTTACTCACTCCAAAATCCGACCTCATCATGATTTCATCATGTGAGCGGCTGTTGCTTGATCATCTCATTAGAGCAATCATCGGCGATAGATTTGCTCACCATACAACAAAACCACGCAAACAATGAGACCCCAAATTTTGAGTGATTCATGCCGAGGGGTATGAGGAAGCTTGAGAAAGCAAGGAGAAACGCGCTGCGATGAGAGTTCGCATTCTGTTTTACACGCGCGCTTCACTAACACCAATACAAATACCGTGCTTTGACGAGCCGTCTGTGAATGTGTGTGTCTTCTTTCAGCGATCTCACCACGCAAACAATGAGACCCCAAATTTGGAGTGATTCAGGCCGAGGGGTATGAGGAAGCTTGAGGAAGCAAGGAGAAACGCGCTGCGATGAGAGTTCGCATTCTGTTTTACACGCACGCTTCACTAACACCTATACAAATACCGTGCTTTGACGAGCCGTCTGTGAATGTGTATGTGTCTTTCAGCGAGCTCAACAACTTGGAGCTGCTCGTCACATCGTGTTGTCTCGCTTACACTACAGCATCGAACCATCGCTCCGTATGTCCCCCCTCCTACGCGTACAAAACCACCAGTACAGCGCGACGCTTTGTCGGAGATGGTTGTGCGCGTTTTGTTCTAAGTCCCGCGCACAGTGTTTGTGCGTTGGTGCGCATTTCGTTCAAAGTCTCGTGCGCCGGTGTGTTATGGTGAAGTGTGAAGTGAACAAACATGAGCACAGACGCACATGCAGTGCGTGGATCGACAGGTAAGAATTTGCTGAACAGAGGCAACACATATTGTCGACAAGTTTCCCGCAGCCTGGCTCGACCCGGTACTTTACAGTACGACGCCATTCGTAAGTATGAGGATTCTAAATGTGTTGTGAAAGTGTACTTTATGTTGGAATAAAGTGTTTAATGAAATAAAAATGACCGTGTTTGTATTTGTTGTTAGAATAAGTGCGCATTTGCGATCGTGTCTATGAACGAAAGAAAACGAGAAACGAAAGAAACAAATATCTTTGGATGTGTTGGTAGCATGACTGGAAAAAAACACGAACACATTGAGAACTGCAGAGCGCACCGTGCGTTACGGGTGGGGGGGGGGCTCGTGCGAGGGTGTAACTCATTCCTCCAAGAGTAACTGCTAACGGGGGACGGTACTCAAATCACTCAAAAATACACTAATTTTGCCGGACGGGAATCAGCTCGCCTCAGCGAGGGGAAACCAAGCTTGCTCAGTACGCAGGAGGAAATTGATAGCCTCTCAGTATGGGTTGAATCAGCTGTCATTGAGCTCGCCATAGTGAGAGCAGGCTGGATTGTCATTTGGGGCTTTTCAGACGAAAGCGATCTCACTATGAGCAGCGTGCTGTGAGAAAAAAAGAAGGGGAAAATCAGTGCAATCATCGTCGTACACTCTGACTCTTCCTTTCTATTCAGTTTATCTGTTGACTTGTTGTACTGCCATGGTTGGATTTGATCCGCAGTACATCAAGTCAGAACAGCCATATTAAACATGTAAACCATTGAAGGCTTCGAAATTTAGGTCGTTAAAAAGGCACTAGTAGACGCATCGAACCTGGAAGCAGAAATAGATCAACGCACAAGTGAAATTATTTACGATGATATCGTGTTACCTTGGATGATTGCATGGAGTTTGAGAAACATCAATGGATGATGAAGAGCAAACGATGGATATTGCAAGTAATGAATTTTGTTTTCGTGAATTGTGGAAACTAAATTTGATTCTTTTTAATGGTAGCTGCTGATTTAGGATCCAGGCTAGACAAAGAAAAAAGATTTGGAGAAAATTTGTGCAAAACAGAATGTATAAATCCTTCAAGTGCAAATAATGGCTGGAGCATTTTAATGTGACTAGCAATGGAAAAGGAGTGTACACTCTCTAAGCATGGATGAATTTGAAAATAACGGAGGATTTAAGAACACTGCAAAACAGCACATGTTACGTACATGTAGCCAGCCGGCTCTGCCACTCAATTTACACTACAAGCCATTAAAGCACGTGTTTTTATTCAGCTTTTATAGGGATCTTTGCCGAGTGTTATTTTCAAGCTTATTAGGCAGGCCTTTAGGCTTTAAGCCTTTCTGTGATCCATAGGAATGTTTTATAATTGTGCATGCAGTCAAAAATACAAAATACATCACAAATCCATACAATTATACTTTTTTTTAAGTGATTGATTAGATGTGTATTTCCCTCAGTTTTAATGTGTACCATCGTATTCAGCTGTTTTAATATCTGTGAATATCTGTGTCGGCCAGGGGCCCCAAAAATGGCACCTACGCCCCGCTCACAGTAAATTGCTACTCAATCTTCTCTGACTATGACATTTGATACAATCCCCTGCTAGACGCTTCAATCAAGCCTCTACTTTCGTGTGACCGCTTAGAGCCTCCACTCGTCTTAATCCGCCATTGATAAAAATCACACACAATCCAAACTATGGCCTATCATGTAATATTAGATGGTGTTGCGGCCCTGCCGCACTCGTTTCATTCGCCATTATTTTCGTCTTTTGTGCACCAATTTTCCGTTTTAAATTCGACTCGATGCGTATTCTCTCTAGATATTTTCAATACATGTAATATTCCTCTTGATTTTCAACGTTACGGTTAATGGTCATCGCACAATTGGGTATCTTCTTCATCGTCAAACGCTGCTTAATTTTTTGTTGATGTCTGTCATGCAGAAAGAATCACCCTCTGCAATTTTAAAACTTTTTTTACATTCACAATAGCACTCTGTTGGGTATTTTACACTTATCTATAGGCTGCGAATCATTATTGGTACGGGAAGATGTTCATCATCTTCCCATGTTTGCCCTCACGTTTTCTTCAAAGCATCGTGTGTCTGATACAACATGTCACTATATTTTAACTGATTTGGGATATTTGATATGCTCTTTCAACAAAGAATCGAGAAATGTAGACCGCGGTCAACTATTGCACGTTTTACAAATGTAATAATTCGTAGATGATCCAATGTTCTTCTAAAATCACAACACAATGGCGGCTCGATGTGGGGAAGATATTTTTACTCACTCCAAAATCCGACCTCATCATGATTTCATCATGTGAGCGGCTGTTGCTTGATCATCTCATTAGAGCATCATCGGCGATAGATTTGCTCACCATACAAACAAAACCACGCAAACAATGAGACCCCAAATTTTGAGTGATTCATGCCGAGGGGTATGAGGAAGCTTGAGAAAGCAAGGAGAAACGCGCTGCGATGAGAGTTCGCATTCTGTTTTACACGCGCGCTTCACTAACACCAATACAAATACCGTGCTTTGACGAGCCGTCTGTGAATGTGTGTGTCTTCTTTCAGCGATCTCACCACGCAAACAATGAGACCCCAAATTTGAGTGATTCAGGCCGAGGGTATGAGGAAGCTTGAGGAAGCAGGAGAACGCGCTGCGATGAGAGTTCGCATTCTGTTTTACACACGCACGCTTCACTAACACCTATACAAATACCGTGCTTTGACGAGCCGTCTGTGAATGTTGTGTGTCTTTCAGCGAGCTCAACAACTTGGAGCTGCTCGTCACATCGTGTTGTCTCGCTTACACTACAGCATCGAACCATCGCTCCGTATGTCCCCCCTCCTACGCGTACAAAACCACCAGTACAGCGCGACGCTT